>NC_091456.1:165763410-165998410 GCF_027789765.1 Dendropsophus ebraccatus | reverse complement strand
AGGCTGTTAGAAATACTATGAAAGTGGAGGAATTCAAGGAACAACTGTCTGTACAGGACAAAATGTTTGAGGGTCTGGCTCCTAGGAAAAAGAAAGTATTTCCATTACATAAGAATATTAAGGACTTAATCCAGAGGGAGTGGAATAAGCCAGACCGGAAGTTCTTTGTTCCCAGAACCCTCAAACGAAAGTATCCGTTTGATGAGATAGAAACGGAATATTGGGACAGGCCCCCTATGGTGGATCCAGCAGTAGCAAAAATTTGTAAAGGGGCCTTCCTTCCATTTGAGGATACTGGAGTGTTGAGAGACCCAATGGATAAAAAGGCTGATGGGTTTCTTAGAAAGAGTTGGGAGGCGACAGCGGCTTTATTTAAGCCTGTTGCAGCTACTACTTCGGTTGCTAGGTCAGTAAAGATGTGGTTAACTGACCTTGAGTCTAGTATTAAAGATGGTACTCCTAGAGATGAATTAATTAAGTCTCTCCCATCTCTTGCTAATGCCTTAGACTTTATGTCAGATGCATCTGATGACGCACTCAGACTTATAGCAAAATCCACGGCTTTCTCTAATTCAGCCCGTAGGGCTTTATGGATTAAGGACTGGAAAGGGGACATGGCCTCCAAATCACGCCTCTGTGCTATGCCATGTCAAGGTCAATTTCTCTTTGGCCCAGCCCTGGACACTGTCTTGGAGAAGGCATCTGACAGGAAGAAGGGGTTCCCTTCAGTTGGGCCTCCTCCGGCTAAACGGCCCTTTCGTGGCAAGGGTAGGGGGGGAGCCCAATCTTCCTCATCTAGGGGGAAAAACTGGAAAGCACAGGGGAAAAGCAAAAATTTTTTGTTTCCCAAAAATGCGACAAGTAAAAAAGATGACAAGCAATGACGCCAGGCCACCTGTGGGGGGACGCTTGACCCTATTTCACCCAGAATGGGAAAAGATAAGCAGCAGCAGATGGGTGTTAGATTCAATAAATGTTGGTCTAAAACTAAAGATGTCGTCTCTCCCAGGTGGTCGTTTTGTCATTACAGATCTCAACAGGGATCCTCAAAAGCAGTCAGCTCTAGAATTAGAGATCCAGTCTCTTCTCCTAAAAAAGGTACTAGTCCCAGTCCCTCAGTCAGAGATAGGGAAGGGTTTCTACTCAACCCTATTTTTAGTAAAGAAACCCAATGGAACGTTCCGAACTATTATAAATCTGAAAGACCTAAATCAGCATTTATGCTACGAGAGGTTCAGGATGGAAACGATTCAATCGACCATCCTGAATCTCTCGAAGGACTGTTTTATGATGACACTGGACCTGAGAGATGCATATTATCATGTTCCAATTTTTCAGAGTCATCAGAAATACTTAAGAGTGGCAGTCCGAATCCAAAAGGAGATACGTCACTATCAGTTCCAGGCCCTCCCTTTCGGGCTTTGTCAGGCTCCCAGAGCCTTTACAAAGATTATTTCAGAGGTAATGGCCCACATAAGGGAGAGGGATGTGCTGATAGTCCCGTATCTGGACGATTTTTTGATCATAGGCCCTTCAGTAGAGATACTGACTCAACAGGGACTACTGGTACAGGAAATTTTAGCCAAACTAGGTCTAGAAGTAAATCTAGAGAAATCTTGTCTAGTACCAAGTCAGATATGTTCCTTCCTAGGGATCAGCCTCAATTCAATAGTCCAGACGTCTTTTCTCCCCCCGCAGAAAGTCTCAAACCTAGTATCACGGGTGATGGAATTAAAGAGAAGGGGCTCCTGCACCATCAGACAAGCAATGTCGGTTCTGGGGTTAATGACCTCAGCCATTCCAGGCGTTTGTTGGGCCCAATACCACTCCAGGAGGCTCCAGGCTCAGATTCTGGAGGTTTGGGACAAACACAGGTCTTCCCTGGAGATGCAGTTCTCCCTATCTCCACAGGTTTTGAGGTCGCTGGAGTGGTGGTTGGATCCCCAGAATCTATCCAGAGGTGTCCTCTGGGAAAAGGAGGAGATCTTCCAGATCACGACAGATGCCAGGCCAGGAGGGTGGGGAGCCCATGCGGAGGCCCTTCTGTTGCAGGGAAAATGGAATCCCAGGGAGGCAGAAGATCCACAAAATGTCAGGGAACTAAGAGCAGTGTTTTTTGCCCTGTTAGGCAGTTTAGGAAAGATAGAAGGGAAACATGTAAGAATACTGACGGACAACTCCACAGTAGTGGCTTACCTCAACCATCAGGGGGGGACGAGATCAGACAAGCTCATGAAAGTGTCTCACTTCATTTTCAGGTTGGTAGAACAGAAGATTCTTTCCCTATCGGCCCTCCACCTGAAGGGTTCAGAGAACGTGACCGCAGACTATCTGAGCAAAGTCTCTCTGAATCAGTCAGAATGGTGCCTCAGTCGGACAGTGTTCAGACAGATCACGGAATTATGGGGGAATCCAGTGATAGACCTGTTTGCCAACAGAGCCAATCGTCAAGTTCAGAGATTCTACTCTCTGAATCCAGTAGAGATGCCGTCAGGAGTGGACGCATTTGCTCAGGATTGGAGCAGAGATCTACTATATGCCTTTCCCCCCATACGTATGCTTCCCAGAATGCTAAGAAAGGTGAGGACAGACAGGGCCCTTATAATAGTCATTGCTCCCTTTTGGCCAAGAAGGGTATGGTTTTCCTGGCTGAGGAAACTCTCAATAGCCAGGCCATGGGTTCTTCCAGAGACCCAGGATCTCCTATTCCAGGGCCCAGTTCTGCATCCCACATCGCAGCATCTTCATCTGACGGCCTGGCTGTTGAGAGGCAACTAATGATGGATAGAGGTCTGTCCCCATCAGTTATTGATACACTCTTAGCTAGCAGAAAGAAAGTTACTTCACAGATCTACCTAAGGACGTGGAAAGTTTTTTGTAGGTTTATGGGATCTCCGATTAATGTCCTCAATCCACCTGACATAACCAAGATTCTAGAATTTCTACAAAAGGGTCTAGAATTAGGGCTAAGCACCAGTACCCTAAAGGTACAAATTTCAGCTTTAAGCGCTCTGTTTGACTTTCGTATTGCAGACCACCAATGGATAAAAAGATTTATAAAAGCATCAGACAGACTCAGACCCACAGTAAGATCAAACATCCCTCCATGGGATCTAAATATAGTGTTGTCGGCCCTGGCCCTCCCTCCTTTTGAACCTTTAGAGGAGCTTTCAGAGAAAAATCTATCCCTAAAACTTGCCTTTTTATTAGCTATAACTACGGCTAGGAGGGTAGGAGAGATTTCAGCCCTGTCTATTATCCATCCTTATATGACGGTACTAGAGGATAGAATCATTTTATCTCCTGATCCAGCTTTTTTACCCAAGGTGGTTACAGATTTCCACCGATCGCAGCAGGTAATTCTACCCTCCTTCTGTCCCGATCCAAAGAATGAGGGAGAACGTAGATTCCACAATCTGGATGTAAGACGTTGTCTCTTATTCTACCTGGAAAAAACTAAGGATTGGAGGAAATCTCAGAGGTTACTCCTTCTATTTCAGGGAAAGAATAGAGGTCAGGCTGCCTCCTCTAGATCGGTAGCTAGATGGATTAAGGAGGCCATTAGCTTAGCATACTCCTCGTCAGGATTAGCCCCTCCAAGGGCTTTTGGGGCTCATTCAACCAGGGCAATCTCGACATCTTGGGCAGAAAGAGCAGCAGCATCAATATCTCAGATCTGTAGAGCAGCCACCTGGAGCTCACCACACACCTTTTTTAAGCATTATAGACTGCAGCTTCCAGGGTCAGAAGACCTTTCCTTTGGGAGAAAGGTGCTTCAGGCTGTAGTCCCTCCCTAATAAGAAAGCCTATTCTAGTCTCCAGGGGTGCTGTCATAGGGCGAATAGGGAAAACGTAAATTACTCACCGGTAATTGTTTTTCTGTGAGCCCATGACAGCACCCCTCATAATACCCACCCAGAAAGAGAGATATATAATGTATTATAAATTGAAATCGTACAAATTGGAAAGAGGGAATAAGAGTTATAAGAAGTAAGGAGAAATGAAGATAAAATTAAACCTTAGCTTCTTTTTTCATTTTTTTCATTTTTTCAGCCCAAACAAGGGCAGATGGAAAAAGATTTTTCTCCGTGGAGGGGAAGGTGTTTTCTCTGCTGGAGAGCAGAGCTCTGTTTTATTCTAGATTCCTGAAAACTTGTTGTGAACTGGAGTTTGGGGTCGGTCCTGCCCCTTTTAAAGCTTTCATCCTTGGCGGCTGTTTCCTGTCTTTTGGGAAGGGGAAGGACGCTCTCCAGGGGTGCTGTCATGGGCTCACAGAAAAACAATTACCGGTGAGTAATTTACGTTTTTGCAACAGCTGGAGGGCCAAAGGTTCACCATCCCTGATCTATGTGATATTGTAATTATTTATTATGTGTTTTGGACAGTGCTAGTAGTAAGATAATGGTCTGTTTTTAAGTGATTTTTTTTTTTTAATCTTGTTGGAGGTCTTTGTATTTTAAGATAATAATTATGCTTGGTTGTGCAGTCCATATATACCTGTTTGTCTTTTCTTGGGATATTGTAATACCACACGCAACCTGAGGACACGGGCGGAGCTTTTTTTTTTTCTTTTTTTTTTTAAGAGGGTAGCTGTGCTTTTCCTAAAATGATCACCTCTTTTTTTTTTTCTTTTTTTTTCTTATATTGTATATCAGTCTCTGACACTGTGATTTGTTACTCCTCTCCTCCAGGTGCGCGCACCGATGCTGAATCCAGCGCTGGGCGTCCATGAAGTGGACCTCCTGAAACCATCCTCCACCCTTATCAGCTTTATTTACCCTGCGCAAAACTCTGATCTTTTGAACAAACTTTCAGAGAAGAAGACGACGGTGCTGGCCATGGACCAGGTGCCACGTGTCACCATCGCACAGGGATATGATGCTCTGAGCTCCATGGCAAACATTGCAGGGTGAGGAGGCTTTGATGCGTATTTGACTCCCGCTTTGTACCATGACATGGGCATTGAGCAATGGGTATTATGCAGTGGACACATTATCCACTAGCACACCCATTCTGTATATTAGTCTTGTGTGCCCTTTGCACAGACTTCTGCCCTGTATGACAGATGTTAGAGGTCCTAGTATTTCAGTACCTATGGCCGCCTTCATGTGCAGATTTTTGATCAGTATCTAGGTTAAGCATTAGAAATCGAATCAATACAGAGAAACTACAAGGAAACACTATATATCTTTTCCTCGTTTTAGGCTGTGTTCACACATACAGGTTCCACAGCAGATTTGATGCTGTGTTCAGTTATTTAGTTACATTGATATCTGCACCATCAAATCTGCTGTGGATCCTATACATGTGAATGCACCCTTAAATTATTCCTAATTTTGGTGTAAATGGGCACCATCACCGATGAATGGAGCCAGGAGAAGTGCTCATCTATGCTCTTCTCTCCCTGACTTGTTGTCTTTTCAGTCTGTGGTCCATTGTCTGTCTATAGTCCATTGTCTTTTACAGTGAGCCAGAGTGAAGCAGTCAGCCGTGCGCTTCTACTGGATCTATCTAATGATCATTGGGGGTCTGAATACCCGTGCTGATCAGCTTTTCGGTGCAGCAGTACACAGTGAATGGAGTTTGTCTCCATTTATTCTATAGCGGTGTGAACTGTAACTACGGCTCACTTTCCATTTAAGGGAATAGGGGCTGAGCTGCCCTTACTAATTGCCACAATGAACAGAGACAACTTCCTTCGCTGTTTATTGCGGAGTTGAACAACTGATCGGTGTGGGTGCTGGCAGCTTGCTCAATAGTACATTTTGCCTGGAAAATCCCTTTAACCTTTTCCAATAGATAACATAGCATGTTAAATAGTACCAAAAACCGCCAAGCCTTTATATGACTTTACCAGCAGAAGAAGGAAAAGGTTATGGCTGTTGGAAAACAGGGAATAAAGACAAAAAAAATTCTTCGCTAAATTTTGCTATTAGGGGAGGGGGGTTAATAAATAGATTCTCATGCTTTGTGCTTTCTGTTTCTTGCAGGTATAAAGCGGTTGTCTTGGCTGCCAACAACTTTGGACGCTTTTTTACCGGTCAGATCACCGCAGCCGGGAAGGTCCCACCCGCAAAGGTAAAAAAACATTGTCAGCTTCTTTTGTCATTTTGAAAACAGCCAGCAGATGGCGACATTGCACCAGCTGACCAGACTGCAGTCTTTGGCATCGCTCCTCGCTGTTTATTGTGCTTATTTTACGGTGTGCACTCAGTTGTTCTGATCCAGATGTAGCTTGCAATGCTGCACCTGCTCCTGCTTGTAATATGGCCATTTAAAAAAAAAATCAAATCAACCTCTTTTCTAAGAAATGCCGTCAGGTCCTTGCAGCAGCCATAACATCCAATAGATTGAGATATCTGATGCTGACAGTTTACCAATGAATGTGTATGATATGCGAGGCTGCATTCACTTAATAGTGGGCACGATGCTGAGGGGGTACGTACCCAATCAAGGACTATACATTGCTCCCCAAGGATTGTCTGTGTATGACTGGTTTGGACTTCATTGATATTTTTGCCCAGTATTCCTTAAGAGAATCACTGTATGTGAATCCCAGCCAGACATGAGTCACCTGTCTGAAGTTCCTGCACTGCTCCTGTTTGTACTGTCTCTATGCGCTCACAGCACAGAGAGCGGTCCTATCTGGCCAGGAGATGCTTCTGCATAGCAATAAACACCTGGGACTTTTTTTCTTGCCATCTGATCAATGAATCAGAAAAGGAAGTTTTTCTATTTAGACTATTCTGGTCTTTTCTTTAAAATAAACATCCTATCTGGAACCTGGACTGGTCTGGAACCCATCAAAAGCGACACTGTGTGCGGTAACTGCAGTCCTTGAATGACTTTACTGCATTTCCTTTTATACCTGGAGAATGGGTACGGGTTTACATGGTGCGATGCTTAGTGGTCACACAAGGCAGGTTTATTCTGAAAAATAAAATAAAAAATTGGGCCAGTGTCTTATTCATTCTTCTGTAAATCCAGCAAATTTACTTTTAGCAAAAGAAATGTTTTTCCGACTAACCACCCGACATATCCTAAGGTATATGGTCAAGAGAGGTCATTATGTTTTCTGTTTTCCCAACATCTAAAGCAGGGTTGGGGAACCTTCGGCCCTCCAGCTGTTGCAAAACAACAATTTCCATCATGCCTGATCAGCATGATGGGAATTGTTGTTTTGCAACAGCTGGAGGGCTGAAGGTTCCCAGCCCGGGATCTAAAGAGTGGGTACAGGCAACATCTGTTAGAAGGGACTGCTTTACTCCATTGAGCAGTGTTTCTAATGTGTATCGCTAGCTGATAAGGCTGCAACTCTCATTACTTCCCGATAGACAAAGTCTATTAAGGTATGATGGGCGTTGTAGTTTTACAGTCATAGTGTGATATGCGTGACTCCAGCCATTTTCCCCAAATTGGTGATTAACCCGATTTGTTCATACAAGTTCTGTAGGAGGACAGTATAGTGATAGAACTAAAAGGGTCTTGTCTTTTTTCTAGGTTCTTATTATCGGCGGCGGTGTTGCCGGTCTGGCTTCTGCGGGAGCTGCTAAGTCTATGGGTGCCATCGTTCGTGGATTTGATACCAGGTAGAAAATAGTTTCACTTTAAAGTGTTACTTTCTATCAGCCGGTTAAGAGCATCTTACCTGCTCATAGGACCCTATAGGGCACAGGGTGCTGAGGAAGAGGGTACATTTCTGTGATAATAGGAGTTTCATTGTTTTGGTGCACTAGGATGAGGCTACCGCCCCCAGTGCACTTGCCCCCTCCTCCTAATGATTGTCAGCAGAGCTAGTTAGCCAGTAGTCCCGCCCCCAGTGCACCAAGATGACTTGGATTAAACTCCTAATATTACGGAAACAGCGCCCGGGGTGAAGGTAAGAAACTTGCCTTCATACTTGGCACCCTGTGTCCTGTCGGGGGTTATCAGCAGGTTAGATACTTCTTAAATCCTTAAATCAATTCCTAATAATAATGCATTAGTATGCTGCAGAAACAATAGGGCATTATTCTAGGTCCAGCAACTTGCTGAAAGTTTCTATTTAGACGTCTTTTTCTTTTTTGTAATTGCCTAAAGTAGATCCTTTCTGTAAAGAATACATTCTTGATTTCCTGGTGGTATCATCCTCTGCTTTAATGTGACAGTATATAACCAATGGACAATCTTTGTGGTGCGACTCATTGACTCTCCCCCTTGTATGATGCAGGGCTGCGGCTTTAGAGCAGTTTAAGTCTATCGGGGCTGAACCTCTGGAGGTGGACTTGAAGGAATCCGGAGAGGGACAGGGCGGTTATGCTAAAGAAATGTCCAAGGAGTTCATAGACGCAGAAATGAAGCTCTTCACCAAGCAATGTCAAGATGTGGACATTATCATCACTACCGCCCTCATTCCAGGTACAAATGTGAGGGGAAAAGTGGTAAATAACTTCCTCATGAGATCACTAATATAGGAGTACTGAGGTTATCCCCTATCCACAGGTTAGGCGGTGACAAACTTGGTTTGGGAGTGTAGTCCATCACTCCATTTCTTCTCTATGTGGCTTCTGTACATTGCAGAGCTTGGCAATGCACAGAGACCCATAGAGAATGAACAGGGCACTGCCTTGTATTTAATCCATTTCATGACCATTTTCTCCCCTTTCTTGGGTCCCAATGTTCGGATCTCCACTGATCAGCTTGTTATGCCCTGTCTACATAACTTCTTAAAAGTGGGAATAACCCTTTGGGTGCGTTCACACCTACAGGATCCGCAGCAGATTTGATGGTGCAGATTTGATGCTGTGTTCAGTTATTTAAATGTAATCTGCTGCGGATCCGCAGCAGAAAATACGCTGCGGATCCTGTAAGTGTGAACGTACCCTTTAAGTGGTTGTGGTGGTGAAGATACCTTGTGTCTAGGCCATGCAGCTTTCATAACTTTTTGGTCAGGCATGTTATAAAAGTGATGTTGGGGTTCTATCTGCGAGACTCCCCCCATCTGTGCTAAAAAAAAAAAAAGATGGGGCTCAGATGAAGACCATATGAGTAATTTTTCATTATCAAGATCATTGGAAAGGACGACACATCTCTTTGACTGCCTGTTTTGTGATGGATTTATGGGCGGAGTGACCTGTATAGATGGAGTGCACTTGGCTGCTCTTTCAGTCTCTCTGATATTCCTATTCATCTCCACACAGACAGTACAGTTTTGGCATTTGCAGCCACTAATTATGGTGGTGGAGATCATAGAGGACTGACTTGCATAACTTTTTATAAGCTGTTTGCTTGATGCAGACAACTGGCCTATTTTAGATCTTTTTATTGCTTTCTAGTTTTAGGGTATGTTCATGCTTATATGCTGCAGGTTTCACCTAATAAAATCAGCTGGTTAAAGGGGTATTCCAACCTAAAACTAACTTGTTCCCTATCCACAGGATAGGGGACATGTAAGAGATCGTGTGGACTCTGACCTCTGTTAACCGCCACCCAGGATCTCCTATCGGTCTGCGGCTCTTTTGTTATGAATAGATCTACAAGTACGGCACGTGTGCTTCGACTATTCGTTCTCTATGGAGCCGCCTGAAAGAGCCTAGTGCTGTTCTCTGCTCTTTCTGGCGGCTTCATAGAGAATGAATAGAGCCGCAGATATGGAGATATGAACATACCCTTAGAGTTAGCACACACTAAGCTCAGTTTTTCTGCCTGCAGCTTCCATTTACATTGCGATAAGATATGGTAACTGTCCTATGTTATGTATGCAGGTAAGAGGGCGCCCATCTTGTTCCGCAAAGACATGATTGAATTAATGAAAGAAGGCTCGGTTGTGGTGGACCTGGCGTCTGAGGCTGGCGGAAACATTGAGACTACCAAGCCCGGGGAGCTGTATGTTCATAAGGTATGTCGCCTATACAAATTATTGCCACCTAGATTTGGATACAGAGAACAAAAGATATTGTGGCTGGATGATGTGTGTGTTTGTGTAAAAAGTTTTCTTTCTCCCATTTTAATATGCCATTTTTCTCTAGGGAGTGACACACGTTGGCTACACAGACTTACCAAGCCGAATGGCAACACAAGCTAGCACCCTGTACTCCAACAACATCATAAAGCTGCTAAAGGCCATCAGTCCGGACAAGGAGTACTTCCACTATGAGATCAAGGATCAGTTTGACTACGGCACCATGGATCATGTGATCAGAGGCACAGTGGTCATGAAGGTAAGTGCTCTGATGGTGCGCCTCCTTGCTCACGCTCATCCCCCAGCCTTTCTTGGTTGACATACAGGGCTCTATATAAAGGAGAGACTGGAGGTGGGCCAGGTAATAGCACTTTAGTATCTCAGCCCTGCCTCCTCAACACTTGGCTAAAAAAAGAGCAATTTTATAAGGTTGATGGCTACCACCACCTATTCCAGTTTTTAGCTCTTAGGAGCAAATAGAGCTGATGGATTCCCTCCTTTAATGTCTTTAAAGCAACTCTGTACCCACAATCTGACCCCCCCCCCAAACCACTTGTACCTTTGGATAGCTGCTTTTAATCCAAGCTTTCTCCTGGGGTCCGTTCGGCAGGTGATGCAGTTATTATCCTAAAAAACAACTTTTAAACTTGCAGACCCGTGCCCAATGGGAGTATCTGTGCCCTAACTTTGCACCACCCCTCTATCCCTACGCCACACCCTCTTCATCATTAGGAATGCCACTGGAACATTTTCTCCTGTCTGAACATTGCACAGGTGCCTTAACGATCCAGCACATGTTCAGTATTTAAACAGCTGAGGAATAGGAGACAATCTGCCTGGAGCATTCCTAATGATGAAGAGGGTGGGGAGGAGGGACAGAGAGGGTGTGCCAGCCTAATGCATACACAATCTAAGCCCTGGCCATTGGGCATGGGGCTGCCAGTTTAATGGTGCGTTCACACCTACAGGATCTGCAGCTGATTTTCTGCAGCAGATTTCATTTAAATAACTGAACACAGCATCAAATCTGCTGCAGATCTGCTGCAGATCCTGTAGGTGTGAACGCACCCTAAAAGTGTTTTTTTTTAGACAATAACTGCATCACCTGCCAAACGGACCCCAGAACAGATCTTGGAGGAAAAGCAGTTATCTGAAGGTACAAGCGGTTTGGGTGGGTCAGATGGTGTGAGTCGCTTTAAGCTCACTTTAACCTCTTTGAATCAGCCATTTGGTTATATAGGATTCTACTGCTCATGCCCCGTACAATAGGAATGTATATATGTTCCTGGTGGGAGTAGGTTTTAATGTGTGCGGGGTCGCATTAAAGAGAACCTGTCACCGTGGACGCAGGCACAAAGCCCGCCCTACCCCCGATGCAGCCCCCAGATACTTACCCTTTCCGACGAGTCCCATTCCTGGGGCCGGCACTCGGGATGAAGATATCAGTGCCTGAAGCCGTGAGCCGTCACGGCCAGCTCCAGTAATGGGACTCGTTGGAAAGGGTAAGGATCCGGGGGCTGCACTGGGGGGTCGGGCGGGCTCTGTGTCCGCATCCCTGGTGACAGGTTCCCTTTAATGTGCCAGGAGCCGGCCATAATGACAGGCAGCCATGGTCATGCAGCTGCCTGTTATTAACCCCTTAAATGCTGCGATCTCTAGCGATCAAGGCGTTTAAGGAAGTCAGTGACAGGAGCTGCTTCTGTCTTGAACTGATCAATTAGTTTTTCTGACAGGCGAAACAACCTCCCCCAATAAAGGTTAAAATACATGTAAAATAAAAAAAATATGTTAAAATAAATAAACCTATTTGGTATTGCAGTGTGTAGAATGATCTGATCTATTAAATGGATGCTATGGTTCCCGCACAGTGAGCGATGTAAGGGTATGTTCACACGGAGCCAAAGTGGTGGAATTCCATGGCGGAGAGATCAATTGACCTGTCAAATTTTTGAGCGGAGAGCAACGAAAGCGGAGGTGCGCAAGCCCTCCCATAGAGACGCTGTGTGACAGAGGCAGGTGGGAATTCCGCAGCTTTTGCTCCGTATGAACATACCCTAAAGAGGAAAAGACACCAGGATTGCTGATTCCTGATTATTTTTTTTATTGTCATATATCAGAAAAAAGATGAATTAAGTCATTCAAATTTACATTTTATACCAATATGTTACCAATAAAAACTATAGAACATGATGCAAAAAATAGGCCCCCAGTCAGCCCTTTAGGTGGAAAAATAGAAGCATTCTGTTTTTTAGAAGGTGAGGAGGAGCACTGCTTCAGTGTGACCTGGACATGCGTTGGTCACGAAGGGGTAAGTAAAGGTATTGCCCATCAGAAAACCCCTTCGACAATCTGTTTTTCACCCTGTCTCTGCATGTAGAAATGTCCATTTATCGACTGGCATTGCTCACTAGAGCTGTAAGTGCTAGTGGGGCCCAAAGTAGGAGGATCTCCTTTTGTGGCCTGTATATAGCCTAGGTGTACATGCATCATTGCACATGCTTGATTCCACTGTATTCTATGAGATAGAGAGATAGATATATGGTAGATAAAATATATATTAGAATGTATTTTTTTTTTTCTTTCCTGTAAAGGTTCGTCTGCAGTTGATTTGCACTTCTGCTTTGTAGAGCCCAGGCCTCATCTCCTTCCAAAAGTGCATACGTTTTAATACAGAGTTGAAAGTACATAACATTTTATTAAATGTCTCGGTGAAAGCCCAATAGGCGCATTAATAACTGGCTGCCATCATGGCTGCCCCTGCCAAGTCTTACTATAGCCAGGGTTGTGTTCAGTCTAGGCCCGGGTGACGCAGGCCTTCATTTCCTATCTGCTTTGTGTTTGCGCACAGTGTAATTGTACGTCTCCCATGCCAGGTCTGCTTTAATAAACTATTTTTGGTTGACGTGTGAGCCGTTCCAAAACAATTGCTTGCTCTTTTGTTTGAAAAGCAGCGGCATATAACAATAACTCGGCAATAGGCGAAACGTGAGGCCATAAATCACAAGCGGCTACGTTTTCACTGTTGTTTTAATGTGGCATTGGATCTTATTAAAAATAAGGGGGCAGACAGCTGAATATATACAGAGTGTAATATATAATTTATAGCGCTGAATGAAAGTGCTTATTACTATCAGGTGATGGGTTGTTGGTCGGGGTGTGCGGGTGGCGGTAGGGGTCGGGGAGAAAGCATCATTGTATATGTAGCGGCGAAGACTAAAATAGCCTATATTGTGTTATATTACATTCAGGGGTTATAAAACCCTTTGCATAGATGCCCCAGGGGAAGATGCTGATGTACGAACATTGATCATTATTAACTCCAGATACATGCAGCAAGTTTTAGATTAGGGTTACAATCACAGCAAGTCCTTTACTAGGCCTCAGTTACCATGGCGATGGTGCCCTGCAGCTGGACACCATAGAGGAAGGCAAGCTAACTACCTAGATGCCATGGTCACTGTTGACTGTGGCATCTAGGGGATTAAATGGCAAATATTGGAGTTATGCTTTATCCAAGCTGCTAATGGCAGACGTTGGGAATTCCTATCTCAGGAAGTTATCCCCAATCCACAGGAGCTGATCATGGGGGTCCTAAATTTTATAATTTAGAAAGCTTCCCCTAGGTAAATTGTTGCCTTGTTTGGCATATCTACTAATATCAAGTACATCTGTCAAACTGCTAAAAACTTGATGTTTTCCGCTGGACAAGCTGGGTGACAATCCAGTATGGCAGCTAGTGTGTTAAAGGGGTACTCCAGTCACGACCAATCGCCGGGGAGGGCGTAGGTAAAAACAATAATATCCATTTCGGTCCCTGGCTGCTTCCTGGCAGGACATTGCTACAGCTGCTAAATGGCTGAGAGTACCTGTCTACGTCACATTTCAAGTCCCATCTCAGACCAGGAAACTGGATGCGGGCGGCAGCGCTGCAGCCGGGGAGGTAAGTGGATGTTATTGTTTTCACCCATCCCCTCCTTGGTGATTGTGAAAAATGGGTTCTTACTGGAGTATCCCTTTAAGAGTCCAGAATAGCTAATCTGCAACCTTTCCCCTTACACTCATGTATCACTGAACATAACTAAGTGGGCAGCTCAGGAGCCTGGGGAAACTGGATCACCTCACTTCTGAAGTCTGTTTCTGAAATTTCCAATTTTACTTTTCGATTTAGGACGGGAAAACCATCTTCCCAGCGCCACAGCCCAATAACATCCCGGTCGCGGCACCTGTAAAACAGAAGTCTGTGGCTGAACTGGAAGCTGAGAAGGCTTCTGCTATTTCCCCTTTTAGGAAGACCATGACGAATGCCACAGCATACACTGCAGGTATGGAGATACTGTGCCGGACATATTCATCATATGGGAAGGAAGGGGAGTGTTTGCTATATTCACATTTATTTCTTCCCACTAGGCCTCGGCACCCTGTTGGGTCTCGGTATTGCCTCGCCTCATTCTGCCTTTACTCAGATGGTGACAACATTTGGCCTGGCTGGGATTGTGGGGTACCACACCGTGTGGGGCGTCACTCCTGCCCTGCACTCCCCACTCATGTCTGTAACTAATGCTATCTCAGGTAAGAGCCACGTTGTGTCCAGTCTTTCTATGTATTCCTGGTGGGTCTTGTGGATTAGCAATATCAAATGTTACTATGCCGTTCTTCCCATTTTCTGAATAAATAAACGTATTTGCTATGGACGTGTCCGTAATCTGTTGAAGTATTAAATTATCAGATCCCTGATCTTGCATAGTAAATGGCGCAAGCGCAAAAACCCACCAGGGTGCAAAATTGCAGCTTTTTGGTCACATCAAATCGGGAAAAATTGTAATAAAAAGTGATAGAAAAGTCACATATGCAAGCAAGCTACCGATAGAAAGTACCGATCATGACGGAAAGAACGATTACTCAAATAGCCCCATAGACGAAAAAAAAAATAAAAGCGTTATAAGGATGGTAATAGAGTAATTTTAAACACATAGTTTTTTTTTTTTTTTAAAAAAAAGGTTTTACTTTTCTTTAAAGCAGTCAAATAAAATAAAAGTTATAGAAGTTGCCTATTGTTGTAATCGTGCTGACTTGTCAGTATAGGGTAAACACCAAAACCCCCCAAAATGGAAAAAAAAATACTTTATAGTAATTTTGCACACCCTCGCACTTATTTGAGTTGAGAATGGTAACATAGGGTGTCTCTTTTACACTCTTTCTTTTATCTAATGCATAAGCCTTCTGATCTAAACCATACAACCTAGTAAAATGTTTTCCCTGGATCTATTCTTTAGATTGATTGTTTAGTCTTTTCTGCTCACCCCTAACCCTCCTCTTCTGTTCAGTCCGGTTATTCCGCAGCCTCTTGTGTTCATTAGAAGCAGTGTTATTAGCCAGCGCTCTGCAGTGCTGCAATGTGCGTCCTGCTGGGTGATCAGACCTCATGCAGAGGATTGTGGTCTATGAAGTAAAGCTGTAATATAAATCCAGCTATAGCCGCAACTTCTCAATCCCAATAAATAATTCTTTTCAGAAATAGAGAAAAAAAAATCATACAGCGTGTTATGGTAATTTTTTAACATTTCACAGATTTTACAATGTATTTTATTATTTATGTATATGTTCCCTGAGGAAGGAGCCAGCGAGGCGCAGAAACACGTTGTTCAAGTTCGTGCACAATAGTAGTAGTAATAAGGTTGCTGGGGGTAAAGTGCACTACCTGACACTGCCAGATAAAAGTGTGAAAAATACCATCCAAAGATTTTACACTGGTGTAACTCTGGTCTTGTTGTGGCCATATGATGGCCACAAATCCTGTGGTCTGATGGCCTGAATTAAGGGCCCTATTGCATGGGGCGATTATCATGCGCATTATTGTTAATGATTTTGTTTAAATGCAGGTAACGATCAAACGACTAATGAGAAATTATTCATCGTGTGCTTTGTGCTGGCACCAAAATCATTGTTAAAAGGGGTACTCCAGCGAAAATCTTTTTCTTTCAAATCAACTGGTTTCAGAAAGTTTTATATAGATTTATACTTCTATTCTATTTAAAAATCTCAAGTCTTTCCATACTTATCAGCTGCTGTATGTTATGCAGGAAGTGTTGATTTCTTTTCAGTCTGACACAATGCTCTCTGCTGTCTCTGCTCCAAGACAGGAACTGTCCAGAACAGGAGAGGTTTTCTATGAGGATTTGCTGCTACTCTGGACAGTTCCTGTCTCGGCCAGAGATGTCAGCAGAGAGCACTGTGTCAGACTGAAAAGAAAACAACATTTCCTACAGGACAGGAGATTTTTAAATAGAGGTAAATTACAAATCTATATAACTTTCTGAAACCAGTTGATGTGAAGAGAAATTTTTTTTGGTGGAGAACTCCTTTAATCGTTCGCTAATCTTTTAGTGCATTTCCACATCGTTCCTCCATTTGCTGCGATCAGACGGATTCAACGATTGTAGTAAGGATGGTAGTAACGACTGTAACTAACGACTATCGTTCTGTGTAACATAGTGTACGATTTTAGGTTAACAATAAGGGTACGTTCACACGTACCGGATCCGCAGCAGATTTCCTGCTGCGGATCTGCAGCTGATCCGCAGCAGATTTCATCTAAATAATGAACATAGCATCAAATCTGCACCATCAAATCTGCTGCGGATCCTTAACGTGTGAACGCACCCTTAACCCCTTAGCGACCCATGACGTATCTGGTACGTCATGGTGCCGCGGGGGGTGTTCAGCGGTGTTAAGCGGCACCGATCCCGGCTGCAATCTGCAGTGCCTCTATTAGCCGGCGCGGGTCCCATTGCCGCGCCGGCTAATTAAGCACTTCAATGCAGCTGTCAAACCTGACAGCTGCATTGAAGTGCTTTATGCACAACATCCCTGGTGTCTAGTGGGTCGGATCTTCCCCCCCCCCCCGCGATCGCATCCGTTTTTCTGGCCGGCCCAGGCCTCAGCGTCGCACTGACGCTGATCCTGGCTCGGCAATAGATTGCTATGGCCTGCAGCAGGCCATAGCAATCTATCACCGATATGATGGATAATTGCTGTGTATATACACAGCATTGATCTCTATGAGAGATCGGTGCTTTGTATACACAAGCCCCCCAGGGGGGCTTCTAGTTTATGTAAAAAAAAAAAGTAAAAAAGTGTTATTAATAAAAAATCCCCTCCCCTAATAAAAGTCTAAATCACCCCCTTTTCCCATTTTATAAATATAAATTATTAAATAAATAAATAAACATATTTGGTATCGCCGCGCGCTTAATCGCCCGAACTATTAATTAATCACATTCCTGATCTCGTACGGTAAACGGCCTCAGCGCAAAAAAATTCCAAAGTGCAAAATCGCGCATTTTTGGTCGCATCAAATCCAGAAAAAATGTAATAAGTGATCAAAAGTCGTATATGCGTAATCAAGGTACCGATAGGAAGTACATGTCATGGCGCAAAAACTGACACCTCACACAGCCCCATAGACTAAAGGATAAAAGCGCTATAAGCCTGGGAAGGGAGCGATTTTAAGGAACGTATATTTGTTAACAATGGTTTGAATTTTTTAAAAGCCATCAGATAAAAGAAAAGTTATACATGTTATATATCATTGTAATCGTAACAACTTGAGGAACATGCATAACCAGTCAGTTTTACCATAGGGTGAACGGCGTAAATGCAAAACTCCCCGAAATCAAAACAAATTCGTTTTTTTTTTTTCAATTTGACAGCGCAAATGATTTTTTTTCTGGTTTCGCAGCATATTTTATGGAAAAATAATGCCTGTCATTGCAAAGTACAATTGGTTTCGCAAAAAATAAGGGCTCATATGGGTCTCTAGGTGAAAAAATGCAAGAGCTATGGACTTTTAAACATAAAGTGGAAAAAGCAAAAGTGCAAAAACGAAAATTGGCTTTGACCTTAAGGGGGTAATGATCTAGTTTGCGACCGTTTAATCGTTAAAAATTGCTTTGTCCAATAGGACCCTAACAGCATCACAGATCACTATGATTACACAACTGTCAAACTGGAAATCTTGAGCTCGCCGTGTGCTTTGTCATGGTGGCGTCACACACCTTTGCTGCCATTACCAGCAATACCAGACCTAATCTTCTCCTCATAGTGGTCACAATGGTAAACTTTACAGGTGACTGTGAAATAATCTGTTGATATGTGACCTGCTGTGCTGACACCTAGTGGCCACTTATTAGAATGTTATTTTTCTTTTAAAGAAGGAAAGTAGAAAAAATTGCCATGTATGCATGTTCTCCTGTGTAATAATAATCACCTAGCAATACCATTAGATTGGTTTAACAGTGTTCAGGTAGGTACCATTACACCATATATGAACAGGTGATTTCTCTCATACTGTCCTAGTTTATGTACCCATGCCTGTTGGGGAGGGGGCTCTATAGAGCTTTTATTGATATTGTCTTGTTGTTTGTGTAGGTCTGACAGCTGTCGGTGGTCTGGCACTGATGGGTGGTAGTTACGTCCCCTCCAGCACCGCTGAACTCCTGGCTGTACTCGCAGCGTTCGTGTCTTCTATCAACATTGCAGGTAACGTCATAGCTGGGGCAGGTTTATAGGAGTGATGCGGTAACTACATATTCTTCAGTTGTTAAGGAAATGTACATTCTGTATGGCATGTAGGCATGGGGCCTGTCTATACATTGTACGAAGTATTCCCAGGATACACTTTTTGTATATGGCATAGTAGAATGGGAACATTGGACTTGACTGACAATCCTATCATCTCTGTCAACAAGGCTGTATCCCCTTTAATCTTAGGTTACAGGTAGCATGTACGCAGCACACTTCCTGCAAAGAATTTCCATATGGAAAATCTGCAAGGTTTACTGTAGCAGTAAGAGTGATGTCATTTTAAAGGGGTTGGACACTAAATAATTAAACTAGTTGGGGTGCTGTATTAGAAATGGGATGCAGAGTACTCACCCACAGTAGCTCCCTGTGTGCCCCATAGCTCATATATCAGAAACCCCCTCCCCCACGCTTTGCCATCCACCCCTTTAAGAACAGGACTGGTTCTTCATAGAGGGAAAGACACTCATTGTAGCTGCCCTGGGACTGTAACTGGGGCCTCACCGGTCCTTATTCTCAGAATTCTCAAACATTAAATATAAAAAGAAGTTTTTAAAACCAGTGACCATTTTTTTCATACGCATTTATAGTGGGCTCCAAGATTACGTATAGGGAGGCCATAAGTAAATCCCCTTCAGGTCATAGTGTAAGAAGTTTATGTACATGAATGATTATACTTTTGGGAAGAGAAATATAATATATATAGGGATCATTTTGCGCTATCTTGAGCTTCTCATGGTCAGCTGGATGGATTGCTGCTGAGAACCTTCCCCGTGGACATACGATGGGGGTAAGGAGGTCCCAGTGTAACAAGGAAAGTGATTTTATTGGCATCGGCGTCAGCATTCTTCAATAATCAATCCAATATGGAAAATTATATGCAGCTAATTGAGCCAGATTGTCGTCTTGCCAGGATATTGCTTTCCCTTGCTCACTGTCTTTGTGTAAGTAATTCTTTAAATGGTTGTCACAGAAGGAGCCAAGCTCTGTACTGAAAATCTAAAGCAGCAGTGTACAATATGTAAAGCTTGGCTGGATTATTCCTTCTAACAGTACTGTGCTGTGGATGATGGGGAACGTCAGAGACACGGAACATGATCAGGGCCGCTATAGCAAGGTGTTCATATGGTCCGGGATAGTACTGGGCCACAATGCAGCTGTGACCAGTGAACACCCTTCGCACTATTCACTGATGCACAACATCCCCATAGAGGTCTAAAAAGACACAGTGTAAAATGTTTGACAAATTGTTGTGTCAGCATAGCTTATAGACCTACTCCAGCCATTAACATTTTTTTTTTATATATTGCCGTGGTTGCATAGAAAATTTTAAACACATATTTTTATAGTTTTGCTAAGTCTGGGTGTTAAGAGCCCCACTAACTGTTCATTAGAGCCAGGAGAGGCTCTTGGTTAGGTGCTTCACTCTCTGGCATGCTGCCTTTTCTGTTATACTGAAGGCAACAAGGTCCGTTGTAAGTCTAGACACACAGCCAGGGAGTGAAGAACTTAGACGAGTGCTTCTTCCCCCTTTATCCAACAATTCGTAAGGGTTCTTTTAGGCATCCTGATATGGGGTGGGCCATCTACGGAAGTGATCATGTTTAAGCGCCACACAAAAGAGGTGATTGGCCGAGGATCGGGCGATTTCTCACTACGCGGCTGATCGCTGACACTTTTACACAGGCCGATTATCGGCCTCAGGAGTGTTTCTAGCAATGCTCTGTTGATGATCAACCTGTGTAAAAGGCCTTCAATACTTTTGACACTTCTAGGATGTGTCAAAAGTTTTTCTTAAAGTGACAGGCACACTTTAAACATGTTAAAATCCAACTGCCTGGTCAATCTCTTCCCCAGTACCACTATAGGAAAGGTGCCACATCCAGTACCCATAAGATGGTTAGTGAGTTGATGTGTTTGGCCGCATTTACACTTCTGATTTTCGGCCTTCTTTCTGCAGGTGGTTTTCTGGTGACACAGAGAATGTTGGATATGTTCAAGCGTCCTACTGATCCTCCAGAGTACAACTACCTGTACCTGCTCCCCGGTGGGGTGTTTGTCGGTGGCTATGCCGCTGCACTGAACAGTGGATACAACATTGAGCAGGTGAGGAGGTTCCTGGTGTTAAAGTCTGTGAATTGTATTTTTTAGTTGAACCTTAAGAGTGCGTTCACACCTACAGGATCCACAGCGGATTTTCATGCTGCGAGTTTGCAGCGAAATCAGCTGCGGATCCTGTACTATGAAGCTCAATGGGTCCCATATAGGCAACGGATCCGCTGCCTGCATGGGACCCGGCCCCTTTAACCCCTGCGCCGCCGCTGGCCGCCCGCAGCTTGCAGCCCCGGCCCCCTTAAACACCCGCACGCCCAATCGCCGCATCAGCGCCCCCCCGCACGCCCGATCGCAGCCCCGGCCCTGAGCGTACATCACCTGCTCGGGCCGTGGCTGTGTGATGCTCCCACATCACACAGCCACGGCCCGAGCAGGTGATGTATGTTGGGGGCTGCGGGGCGGCGATCGTGCCGGCGGGGGGGGGGGTGTTCGGCGGCTCAGCGTGCGGGGGTTTAAGAGGGCCTGGGCTGTAAGCTGCGGCCGGCGGCGGCGCAGGGGTTAAAGGGGCCGGGTCCCATGCATGCACGCTGCCTGTATGGGACCCATTGAGCTTCACAGTACAGGATCTGCAGCTGATTTTGCATGAAAATCCGCTGCGGGTCCGGTAGGTGTGAACGCACCCTAAAGGAGAAGTTCGGCCAAAGTTCTTATTAAGTTATTGTATACCCCCCCCCAAAAAAAGTTATACAAATCCCCAATATACACTTATTACAGGAAATGCACATAAAGGGCTTTCTTCCCTGTACTACTGCATCAAGAATTCACTTCCTGGATAACATGGTGATGTCACTTCCTGGATAACATGGTGATGTCACTTCCTGGATAACATGGTGATGTCACTTCCTGGATAACATGGTGATGTAATGACCCGACTCCCAGAGCTGTGCTGGCTGTGGCTGCTGGAGAGGATGATGGCACACAGGGCACTGAAGGGACACTGAGCATCCCTCTGCCATCCTCTCCAGCAGCCACAGCCCGAGTCGGGAGTTGGGTTGTGACATCATCATGCTATCCAGGAAGTGAAGCCTTGATTCAGTAGTAAGTGCAGGAATAAAAAAGAACTTTATAAGCAATTTCCGTAATAAGTGTATATTGGTGATTTGTATAACTTTTGGGGGGCAATAAAATTTTTTACCGGACTTCTCCTTTAAAGGTGCCCATCTACTCCATCATAGATGAAGCAACAAAAGGCAGTCTGGGTGATTTGTTTAGGGCAGGGATGGGGAACTTTCAGCCCTCCAGCTGTTGCAAAACTACAATTGTCATCATGCCTGGATAGCCAAAGCTTAAGCTTTAGTTTTGCAACAGCTGGAGGGCCGAAGGTTCCCTCATCCCGGGTTTAGGGGGGGTCACTTGTGATTTAAATTTCGTACATGTAAACCTGTAATGCTGCCATACCGCCTCTTGGTCTGTACCTACAATCCAAAGGGGGATGGTTCTCCGCATGCTAATGTTCCGCATGGCTGTTAGCCCAGGTTGGACGTGGATGCAATTCCTTGACATTTAGTAAATAAATAGTCATTGGTCCTGGAGACATAAAATAATGATTCCCTCTTAGAAATAGAAAACCCAACTTCTTAGTCAGCAGAGCTATATCCAGCATCTCCATCCCGAGTGATGTCTTTATTACCTACAGGATTACATACAGTCTGCAGAGGATTTGTTAGCCCCTGTGCCAGGGGAAGGAGCCAGCTGCTCTTGGAATAGTTTTAGGTTTGTCTATTCTACATGTATACGAGGCTGTCCACGTATCTAATAATGTAATAGACCTTATACACAGGATGGCTCACGTACAGATGGCGCCATCCACCACCCCTAATACTATTACTCTGTTTATGATATTTAATAGCTGGTTGGGCAATTTTTATATTTTTCCTTTTTTTTTTTTATTTTTTTTATAAGTATTAAGTAAAAAGGAGGCTTTAAAGCTGGGAATTAGGGGTGACTTGGGCTTCATGGTTCTAGTAACAACATAATCCATAAAGCCGTGTTTAGCAATTTACAGTACAATACATCTGGATGAGATTTTCCAAACCTCACCCACAAGTATAACACATGCAGGAACGCTGCAGATTTTTGGTGAAATGCTGCTCTGCCATGTCAGAACCTGCCCTTATGTCATGTTTACACACAGGCTTTTTTTTCATATCTGTGTTTAAAAAACAAAACAAAAAAACTTTTATGTCCAATAGCAACCAATCAGAGCTCGGATTTCATTTGTTTAAACTGCTGTGGTAAAATGAAAGCTGTGCTGTGATTGGTTGCTATGGGTAACTGCTAACTTGTCTCCTCCTCCTGACATCCTGCTTTTTTCCTCCCATTGGTGACAGCTCGTTGTCTAGGATACAGTCCACCACTCTGCTCTAAAAGCAGTGGTCTAGTTGGGGTATATATGAATGTAACGTAGTGTAGATGTGTAGAGATATAGGGGGAGATTTATCAAACATATGGTGTAAAGTGAAACTGGCCCAGTTGCCCCTACCAACCAGTCAGATTCCACTTTTCATTTTCCAAAGAATCTGTGAGGAATGAAAAGTGGAATCTGGTTGCTAGGGGCAACTGAGGCAGTTTACTTTATACCATGTTTGATAAATCTCTCCCATAGTGTGTGTGTATATATATTAATAAATTAAATAAATATATATATACACACATTATATATATATATATATATATATATATATATATATATATATATATATATATATATATATACACATATACATACACACACACACACACACTCACCGGCCACTTTATTAGGTACACCTGTCCAACTGCACGTTACTACTTAATTTCTAATCAGCCAATCACATGGCGGCAACTCAGTGCATGTAGACATGGTCAAGACAATCTCCTGCAGTTCAAACCGAGCATCAGTATGGGGAAGAAAGAAGAAAGGTGATTTGAGTGCCTTTGAACGGGGCATGGTTGTTGGTGCCAGAAGGGCTGGTCTGAGTATTTCAGAAACTGCTGATCTACTGGGATTTTCACGCCCAACCATCTCTAGGGTTTACAGAGAATGGTCCGAAAAAGAAAAAACATCCAGTGAGCGGCAGTTCTGTGGGCAGAAATGCCTTGTTGATGCCAGAGGTCAGAGGAGAATGGGCAGACTGGTTCGAGCTGATAGAAAGGCAACAGTGACTCAAATAGCCAACCGTTACAACCAAGGTAGGCAGAAGAGCATCTCTGAACGCATAGTACGTCGAACTTTGAGGCAGATGGGCTACAGCAGCAGAAGACCACACCGGGTGCCACTCCTTTCAGCTAAGAACAGGAAACTGAGGCTACAATTTGCACAAGCTCATTGAAATTGGACAGTAGAAGATTGGAAAAACGTTGCCTGGTCTGATGAGTCTCGATTTCTGCTGCGACATTCGGATGGTAGGGTCAGAATTTGGCGTCAACAACATGAAAGCATGGATCCATCCTGCCTTGTATCAACGGTTCAGGCTGGTGGTGGTGGTGTCATGGTGTGGGGAATATTTTCTTGGCACTCTTTGGGCCCCTTGGTACCAATTGAGCATCGTTGCAACGCCACAGCCTACCTGAGTATTGTTGCTGACCATGTCCATCCCTTTATGACCACAATGTACCCAACATCTGATGGCTACTTTCAGCAGGATAATGCGCCATGTCATAAAGCTAGAATCATCTCAGACTGGTTTCTTGAACATGACAATGAGTTCACTGTACTCAAATGGCCTCCACAGTCACCAGATCTCAATCCAATAAAGCATCTTTGGGATGTGGTGGAACGGGAGATTCGCATCATGGATGTGCAGCCGACAAATCTGCGGCAACTGTGGGATGCCATCATGTCAATATGGACCAAAATCTCTGAGGAATGCTTCCAGCACCTTGTTGTATCTATGCCACGAAGAATTGAGGCAGTTCTGAAGGCAAAAGGGGGTCCAACCAGTTACTAGCATGGTGTACCTAATAAAGTGGCCGGTGAGTGTTTGTATATATATATATATATATATATATATATATAATATTATATATATTTAAAAAAAATAATAATAAAATAAAAAATATATATATTCTCTCCCAGCTCTGTGGTTGCACTAGGTCAGGGATTGATAACCTTCAACCCTCCATGCCTGGGCAGAACTCTAGCTTTGGCTGTCCCGACATGATGGGAGTACTGATTTTTGCAACAGCTAGAAGGCCGAAGGTTTCCCATTCCTGAACTAGATGAAGCAATTATGTCTTTACGAGGGAGCTGCCAAGATGTGATGCTATGTATATAGCATATGGAGGTATAAGAGGATTTATAACCCCTCTGTTGGCCGCTTTGTTACAGATGATGTACCTGGGCTCTGGTTTGTGCTGTGTCGGCGCTCTGGCCGGCCTCTCCACTCAGGGCACTGCCCGTCTTGGTAACACACTGGGGATGATAGGAGTCGCTGGAGGAATTGCTGCCACTTTCGGGGCACTGAAGCCAAACCCTGAATTGTTGGCGCAGATGTCAGGAGCCCTGGCGCTTGGTGGCACTATTGGTAAGTCCCTTACTGTTATTTTATAGGAAATTAAAGAGGCTTTTTTTCCCTGCATCTTCCATACAGACCTCAACGGGAAGCCATTACTTCTGTGCTTCCTTTATCCCAATGCTCTCAATTCTTGCAAAAGTCAACAGAAAGTGCAGCCTTATTGGTTGTGTCAGAAATTGGATATCAAAATGGTTGTCCTTCCTGTTGATGTTTTTCAAAATGGCCACCATCAGAAACTGCTTGCCCCAAGAACATTGGGGGGGGGGGGGGGGTGGATTTATCAAGACCAGTATACTGTATGCAAGTCTTAAATAAAACCCCACACACTCCCGTTGGATTCACTGCCACACGGTAGGGGCAGAAATCTACACCTACTCTGGAGCAGATGTAGATTGTTGCCATGATTTGTGTTAGAGAAAAGGCTCAGATTAATGATACATTTCCTCCCAACAACATACAAAACACCAGACAGAGCCTCTTTTAAAGGGCTAACAAACCCCCAAAATGCAGCATTTTTCTGAGCCTCCACTTTAAACTACCCCTGTCCTTGCATGATGTTGTGACTGCACACTTCTTGGAGCCTATATGCTTTTGTTGTTTGGCTCCTTTGTTGTCCAGAGCACATTATTATCTTGACTGATTAAAAAGTCCTATGTAACAAGTGCTTCACTATATGCCTTGTTGACTAGGAAGTCCTATGTAAGGGTCTTTGCTCTGTTGAGCATTGATTAGTAAGCCCTGTGTAAGGAGCGATGCAGTATATTGAGTATTGATCAGTATGTCCTCTAGGAGCGCTGCTCTGGGTGACGTGCTCTTATAAAGGTTACAGGATCATCCATAAAGCCATTTTCCATACGTGTATTAATTCATCTTGACAGGTTTACATAAAAGACCCGCACACTATAACCCCCCCCCCCCTCCTCCATTATCCACATTATTTTATTGTCTGTCTTGCCCCTTTGAAGTAACAGAGTTATTTTAGAAGGAGCAAACTTTTCCAAGCGATTGCCGCACGCCTCCCTTCCTCCCAGGCATGTTGCTGACTTGTTGTTGGGTAGAGAGCTGGAATGTGGGGCCTTTTGATGGCGTGATCCCCGTACAGACCTTTTATCTTCAAATGGCAAATAATCCAGAATGCTGAGCACATTGTCAGGTTGTGCAGCTGCGAGGGGTGTGCACTGACTGTACAGACATCACCATCTTATACCAGTATCTTAAGAGGATAGGAAAGGTGTGCAAACACGTATATACTACTATTTACCTGTATCCACCTAGTACCCAATAGAGAGGGTATTTATGAGGATTAGAAAAAGCACTACTGTCTTGCAAAAACAGCGCCTGCCCTGTCCCAAGGTTATAAAGGGCGTTGTAGTTTTGCTATATCTGAAAAACCACGTGTTGTAAAATACAGTTGTAAATAAAGACTCTCTCTTTCAGGTCTGACAATCGCCAAACGTATCCAGATCTCTGACCTACCACAGCTGGTGGCGGCCTTCCACAGTTTAGTCGGTCTGGCTGCTGTCCTCACCTGTGTAGCCGAGTACATGATTGAGTACCCACACTTTGCCACCGATCCAGCTGCCAACCTCACAAAGATCGTGGCGTACCTGGGCACATACATTGGTGGAGTCACTTTTAGTGGTTCCCTTATCGCCTATGGAAAACTTCAAGGTGAGTGAACACCACAACATTCTGTATACTCACATATTATGGAAGAGACATTAAAGCGTACCTGTCACAAAATTATTCTTTTGAGTGCTGTGTGACAGAAGAGCTGACCATACAATGCTAGCACCCCCAGGATTCTCTACACAATCGCAGTGAAGGGTGACACCTAGTGGCCATATGTATAAAATTGATTTAAACATACAAAACTTAAAATAAAATGGAGCATATTGTAAAACTGCTTGTGATCACAACCCCTGTTGATTTCTTTAAAAAAAATTAAATTTGCAATAGTGCCTCTTTTAGATTTTTAAAGTAAGATGTAAGTTGGGAAGCAGAAGTACTGTGTGATCCCTGGTAACAATGACTGGTGCTATAGGTGTCGTCTATACAGAGGTCTGGGAGTGATTTTCATGTACATGTATTTTGTGCACAGTGTAGATTCTGCATGCCAGGCACCATACACAACTCTGTCTTCACTACTTGTGCCACCCACACTTTGCTTTCTAATGGTGGATGTGCAAATTATATAAAAAGGCCTTTAATTTGGTCTAGCGGCCTTCAAAAATGTTACCATCTGTTCTCTTCCAAGATAAGACATGTCTAGGATAGGGAAGGCATTTTGTTGGGTCAAACTTGCAGTGTGCTATAAGCTTTGACCCCATGTCACAACACAGAAATGCGTCTGGGATGTAGCGGGGTTTGGGATAGACGTAATATAATAAGCTTGGAAAATAAAGACTCATGTGAGTCAAGTACAGAGCTAAAACATTTCTGCTCATGTGCTTTCTAAGGGCACGTGCACACTACGGATTCCGCAGCTCGCCCCCGCTTGCGGAATCTGGTGGCTAAGCGTGTCTCCGCCTGTGTCATAGACTCCATTCTATGCGCCGGCAGAATCCGCCGTCCGTCCAAAGAATGAACCTGTTTATTCTTTGGACAGACGGATGGCGGAGTCCACCCTTGCATAGAATGGAGTTTATGACACAGGCAGAGACGCAAGAGGGTGTGAGCTGTGGAATCCGCGACTGGTTTTCCGTCGCAATTCCGTAGTGTGCACGTACCCTAACTCTAAACAGTATCTGGGTTTATACCTTTGACTAGACATCCACCTTTAAAGGGGTTATCCAGTATTAGTAAACATAAAAACAGCGCTACCTCAGGTTGTCTGTAGTATTACAACTCTGTTCGATTCAATAGAACTGAGCTGCAATAGCACGCACAAACTGAATACTAGTGGTGCTGTTTCTGGAAGAAAGAAGCGGCTATTTGTTTTTTTTATTTATTTTTTTTACCCACCCCCTTTAAACATTTTATTAAGAGATCTGGTAAATAAAGACCCCCATACGCATTAGACAATTGTTGCTTGAACCCAACATCCCATAATCTGATGTACAGTGTACGGCACCTGCTGGCTCCCTTAACAGCTAATGTTGTAGAATAAAAGGATCGAATGCGGGCCATGGTCATAAAGAAGAGCCACAAGCGTTGGTGTGAATTCTTGATTGTTTTAATGCTTTTAGAGTAAAGAATCTGCTGCGGATTCCCCACTACTTCCATAATTTCCCTCTGTCTTTGTGTGAGAGTTCTATCTGCCTATCTATCTAGATACGTCTGTGAATAAAAGTTGTCAGTCCCCCGTAGGTGTGTTTATCAGGACTGGCTGTCTCTCCTAGGAGTCCTGTCAGGATTTACAGGAAGTCACCAGACTGGTTCACTTCAAATATAGCTATTGGACATTGCGTTTGCCCTTGTCCTGACTGGCCGGTGAACCCTGTATAAATAGGCCTGCATGTTATGTAATCTGTACAATAATCGATAATAGGCTTTCTTAATTGTTCCAAGATCTTGCGGAATATTTTTGGTCCAGCTACATTTTCTTGGCAGGAGGAGCGCTGCTCTGCAGCATGAACCTTTTGATAGCAGCCTGTATTAAGCTCATCAATTAAGCACCAGATAGACATCTTCCAGATCAGGGGCCTCTAACGGCTTACTCAGCTCATATATATATATCTGTCCAGGGGTTGTGTCGTACAGCACTGCCAAATCATATTAAGTAACACTTTCCCCCCCCAAAGACTTCGCTCGGCCTGCAGAGCGGGGTTATTACCTCTTGGCTTCCACTGTACATTTAGGATGATGTGTGCTAAGTATTAAAGCTGAATACACTTTATCCTCCTCCTGCCAGCAGTTCTGGATGATTTCTCATCTGCTTAAATAGGGAACACAGATTTTACCTTTTTTTTCCCCCGTATTTAACAAATTCACAGAAATACAGCAGTGCTGCACAAGTTGTGGCTTTCCAGCTGCTGCAAAACTATGATGGAAGTTGTCGTTTTGCAGCAGTGCAGATGAGCTGGATTGATCATACAAAGCAGCTCTCCATTGTGTTCCAAAAAGGCAGATAGGAGTCGGGTGTGATGGAATTGCATTGCCTGGCCCCTTTTATCTTGGTGAGAGAGGCGGCCACCAGAGCTCTCTGGTGGTGGTAGATTGCGGTAGGATTGTTGGTTGATTTCTGCTGCGCAATCTTAAGCTGCACTTCTTAAACTGCACTTCTTAAACTAATCTATCTATCTATCTATCTATCTATCTATCTATCTAGTACTCCAAGTTGGTATAAAGGTAACTAAAAGCAGCACATAGGTATACATACAAAATATTGTACTACATCTATGTACTGCTTTTAGTTATTTTTATACCAAATTGGAGTACCTATTTAAAATACCCTATTCTGTCTGCAGACATGGGGGGAGATTTATCAAACATGGTGTAAAGTGAAACTGGCTCAGTTGCCCCTAGCAACCAATCAGATTCCACCTTTCCCTTTGATTCCTCACAGACTCTTTAAAAAAATAAAAGGTGGAATCTGATTGGTTGCTAGGGGCAACTGAGCCAGTTTCCCTTTACACCATGTCTGATAAATCTCCCCCATAGTCCGAGAATCTAATATAAGCAGGGTTATTACTTTGTATCTTGCATTTTTATATATTTCATTTGCTCCCCTCTACAAGTATTGTATTTTTATAGAATTACTGCATGTCATTATGTGTATTATTATTTTTTTTAATCTTGATTCATCAGGTAACACTGTTGTTTCTTTCCTTTACCAGGTATCCTCAACTCTGCTCCATTGATGCTGCCAGGACGTCATGCTCTGAATGCCGGATTACTCGCTGCCAGTGTTGGCGGTATGATCCCATACATGCTGGACCCAAGCTACACCACTGGCATAACTTGCCTCGGCTCTGTGTCTGCTCTGTCTGCGGTTATGGTATGTCAGAAATGACTGCTCTGCAAAACAGAATAAGATACAGTCTATTGAGGGCCTGGCATCACCCTCTAGTGTGACACATTAAATATTCTGTGGGTTATGGGTCTAATACAGTGATTTTCAACCTTTTTTGAGCCGCGGCACACTTTTTATACTTAAAAAATCCTGGGGCACACCACCAACCAAAATGGCACAAAATGACACTAAAACAGTACATATTATACATATAGTTAATAATATAGATTCTAAATGTATTTATACTCACTCAGTGTGAAACCTGGGCCTGTTTTCTTCTCCCCCCTGTGCTTCTTTCCTGTGCTTCTCTCCTTCATACTTCTCCCCCCTGCTTCTCTCCTGTGCTTCTCTCCCCCATGCTTCTCTCCTGTGCTTCTCTCCCCATGCTTCTCTCCACCATACTTCTCCCCCCTGCTTCTGTCCTGTGCTTCTCTCCCCCATGCTTCTGTCCTGTGCTTCTCTCCCCCATGCTTCTCTCCTATGCTTCTCTCCCCCATGCTTCTCTCCTGTGCTTCTCTCCCCCATGCTTCTCTCCCCCATGCTTCTCTCCTGTGCTTCTCTCCACCAAACTTCTCTCCCCCCTGCTTCTCTTCACCAAACTTCTCTCCCCCCTGCTTCTCTCCACCAAACTTCTCTCCCCCATCCCCAGGTTTCTCTCCCCCCTTCCTCCTCACCTCCTCCAAGATGGTCGCCGCTGCTGTCCGCCTCACCTACTAGCCGCCCGTAGGGCCCGGACGTGCTCCTCCAATCAGCAGAGACTGGGAGCATGGTACGCAGCGGCGGGCCGTAGCGCACACGTTGATTGGATGCGTGCATTGCGGCCCGCTGCAGCGCACCACGCAACAGCCCACATTATAATCCGCCACTGATCGCTGCGCATTGCCAGGGAACAAAACACAGGGGCACCATAGTTTGGGGAACTTTCCCCGTGGCACACCTGACCATGTGTCGCGGTACACTAGTGTGCCGCGGCACACTGTTTGAAAATCACTGGTCTAATACACTGATACATGTGGGCTCGGAGCTCTTGGGCACCATTTCTTTAGTAGTGGCTATATCTAGTATTACAGGTCAATCCCATTCATTTGAATAGAATGAAGTTGTAGTACAATCTAATGCTGGGAACGTCCATGTCTAAAAGCATGGTCAGTGTGGGTGCATTGGACCCTTGCCAATCTTATATTATAGTAAGAATTATTTGCAGTAACCCTTCGTGTGTTTTCCGCAGGGCGTCACCCTCACCGCTGCCATCGGAGGTGCTGACATGCCAGTCGTCATAACAGTCCTGAACAGCTATTCTGGATGGGCTCTGTGCGCAGAAGGCTTCCTGCTGAACAACAACCTGCTGACCATCGTAGGGGCACTTATTGGTTCTTCTGGAGCAATCCTGTCCTATATCATGTGTGTGGTAGGTATAAAAGCTATCTATTGGGGGCTGTGTGGCCTTTTTACCATCGAGAGAGAGAGATAGTTTACAAACAGTGGAATTATTTCTCACACCTTCCCACCAATCCGCAACAATCTGCAGGTACCAGAGGTGATGGCATACCACTGTAGTGTGCTGTGACTTTAAGTGGGTGGCATACCCCTTTTTAAAGGGGTTGTTCACCAAACATTTTTTTTCCTATCAAATCAACTGGTGCCAGAGACTTGTAACTTTTATTTAAAAAAAATCTAGTATTCCAGTACTTATCAGCTGCTGTATGTCCTGCAGGAAGTAGTATTTTTTCCCATTCTGGAGATCAGGTGAGATTTTCTATGGGGATTTGCTACTACTGTGGACAGTTCCTGCCATGGAAAGAGATGGCAGCAGAGAGCTCTGTCAGACTGGAGAGAATACGCCACTTCCAGCAGCTAATACTTACTGGAAGACAGCAAATGTTTTTATAGAAGTACATGAAAAATTTCATTCCTAATAGTTTCTAGATGGCCTGTCTGCTCTCAGTGTAAATCTTCAATTTTCACTTTGAGGGTTCAAATCGCACCACCAAAATCAGGGCTGTGGAGTCTGTAAGCAGCAGCTCCGACTCCAACTCCGACTCCTGAATTTAATCAGGACCGACTCCGACTCCTGCTTCTTCATAAATGGCCAGTCATATACCAGGGGAGTTATTTATCACTCTGGCTCAGCAGCTTCTCCCTAATGTCCTACATGATCCTGGGGCGACTTCTGAGGGAATAAGGAAACATATAAAGCAGCTTCTCCTGTGTGTGCAGTGGATGCAGCCAGTCTCCAGCCTCCATGTCCTGAACAACTCAGAACTAGACTAGATGGAGCAGGTGGTCTTTTCCTGCTGCCAATCTTCTATGTTTCTAACTAAATATTCACCATACACACAGAAACACTGTTAACAATGCCAGATCACTGTAATATAGAGGTCAAACATAGTAATATCGAGAGGGGACACACATAATGATATAGAGAGGGGTCAAACATAGTTATATAGAGGTCACACAGTGATATAGAGGTCACACAGTGATATAGAAGGTCACTGTAGGGGCACGCAATAGCATACACACACACACACACACACACACAGCCTGCTGCAGCTATAGCACACGCAAACACAGCCTGCTGCAGCCATAATTAACACACACACACACACCGCTTGCTGCAAACATAGCGCACACACACACACACACACACACACACAGCCTGCTGCAGCCATAGCGCGCGCGCACACACACACACACACGCGCTGCTGCAGCCATAGCGCGCGCGCACACACACACAGCTTGCTGCAGCCATAGCACACATACACACACACACAGAGCTTGCTGCAGCCATAGCACACATACACACACACACATACATACACACACACACACACACAGAGCTTGCTGCAGCCATAGCACACATACACACAGGCTACTGCAGCCATAGCGCACACACACACACACACACACACACACAGCCTGCTGCAGCCGTAGCACACATACACACAGCTTGCTGCAGCCATAGCATTCACACAGCCTGCTGCAGCCATAGCACACACACAGGCTGCTGCAGCCATAGCACACACACATACACACACACACACAAACACACACAAACACACACAGCCTGCTGCAGCCGTAGCACACACACACACACACACACACAGCCTGCTGCAGCCATAGCGCACACACAGGCTGCTGCAGCCATAGCACACACACAGGCTGCTGCAGCCATAGCACACACGCACACGCGCACACACACACACACACACACACACACACACACACACACACACACACACACAGCTGCAGCCATTGAACACTGAAGAAAAACACACAATCTTCTCCCAGAGAGAAAACACCACACTGAGGACAGAGGTTACTGCTTCACTACTTATGTCTTCTCCTCCTCCTCTATATTACACAGGATATCTTCATATTACACTGCTGCTCATATACGGTCATCCAGCATTCAGGAAGAGAACAGCACAGATCTCCCCCCACACAATCGACTCTTCCAGCTCAGAAACAAACTGCCAAATAGTGACCGACAACTTTTCCATGACCACCCTTATGTAATAGGACCAGTGTCCTATAACTGATATATTCCCTGACCACCCTTATGTAATAGGGCCAGTGGAGTCGGAGTTGGTACATTTTTTTCCGACTCCAGCCAAAACTAGCTCCGACTCCACAGCCCTGCACTAAATACAGTCATCAGTGCTATATCTTATACTGAGCTAAACAGCTATGTGATCATCATATCAGCAGGATAGTTGTCCATCATCCACCGTATTGGTTCCATACAATGAAAGCAAGCAGTGTTCTTGAAAACCACTAGGAATTAATAGTAATATATACTGAAAAAGGTATACCCCCCCCAAATATACTATAAGTATAAGCTCTTCTTGCTAACCTCTAAATGAGTATTTGGGGTACCAAAAGTGAAAGCATGTTACTGCTGCTATTCTTAGGACCCTATTCACACAGTACACTACATCATTTATTGCAGCGGTTTGCCCATGGGACCACTGGTATAGCCTTTCCTGACAGGCGGTGGCTTCAGATGAAAGAATAAGGGCGATTAGTATTGTAATGTGATCAGATGTTATGGAATTGGCCGTATAGCGATTGTCTAATGTAGTTCTAAGTCCGAAATTGTGATGCAAAGTGTCTGTTCTCAAATAAAATTGGGAAAATCCATCTTACAAAGTGTAGTCTGGACAAGGGATATGGTCTTCTCTGAGAGGCGGTCTTCTGGAGAGGTTTCACTGTGTACATGAACATATATGTAATTGATCAGTTCTGTAGGCCCCAAGCCATCCTAATAGGGTCACCCACCATAGTCTATAAAGCGTTTGAGGTGGCTGGATGGGGCCAGAGGCAGCCAAGGCCTCTAAAATTAAAGTAAAACGGCCTCTTCCTGTTCGTAAACCACACAGATAGAAGAAAAGCTGCTCCGCTCTTTAATGGCTTGGAGAATCCAGTAAATCTGCAGCCTCTAATGGCTCCCCCGGCCGAGGCCTAAGGGGTTAACTACAGCGGGCTTTGATGTTGGAAGCGGTTTGATGGGCAGGGGAAGCATGTAAATGAGGAAATTGCGGGGATCTGCATCAGATTTGCGGCCGCCCTCTGTATCGTGTGCTTTTAATCAGTGTCATCTCTAATTGGTTTACATTAAAGCGTACAGATAACACGTTGTTTACCTCCCGGTCATGGCACGGTTGTGCGGTTAATTCTCATTTCTCTAAAGCGGCTGATTTGTGCAGAGAAGTTGCTAAGTCTTGTAAAAATCACAATAACGCAGGCCCGGATTTGGGTTTCCTTGGCTTATGTAAATTTACAGAATCAGACGGGTCTTGGGAAAATGTTTTGATTGTCTGTTCAGCGGCGATGCCCTCTGTTTACTGTGACACGCTGGGCCCTTGGGCTGGGATCATATCCCGTAAGGAGCCGGACCACCCCAGCAAACATACCATAGATGCTAATGGGCCGTAAAGACTAATGATGTCATCACTGCTGATGGCGCTGGGAAGAGCTGCTTTTCTGTCAGACCCTCACAGTGATGTCCACATGGGCTCCTTGTATTATAAAGTGTTGTTTTACAGGGTGCACGTCTGGTGCCACGTCACGTCCCAGCCGAGAAATGCCCGCTCAGCCAGTCAGGGACCGCAGATTGTCACTGACTGGCTGTGCAGTTGCTTCACACCGGATCGTGACGGACGGGAGAATTTTCCTGTGGGCCCCCATGTACTGCACTCTGAGAGGGCCCGTCCATCACCCCAGGCCCAGCTGCACAGGCTTTGTGTCTGCCCCTGGTTTTGTGGTAATTCTCCATTCCTCCAGCCTCTTATTTACCCCCCAGTAAAACTTCAGTATTAGGAACTAGGAGACAAACTATCCCTATGAGGGTTGTATTGTCCCAGTTTATGTGGAAGGGAAGGGTTAAAAGGGGTCACCAAGCCCCTTTACAACATCTCCTATATCTCATAAGTGTGGGATATGTAACAGTTCACACAGCTTAGAGGGAACCGTCCTGACAGTCTCCTCTCTGTGCCGTCCTGTGTTCGTAGGTGGCTCCCGCCACAGTGGGGCAGCAGTCAGACATTACATAAGAAGCTCACTCAGCGAGCGGCCCCAACGGACGGGATTATCTAGTGGAGATAATCTGTTACAGATGAGGAGGTGACAGTCGAAATATTTTGATTGCTCCAGCATTCTTCTTTGGAGAACATTTCTTATGGCAGGCTGGATGCATATTTGTTGTATTATCCATTGCTGTGCGTGTCTGGGGAGACCTGGGGCCGGGGACTCCAGTGCTGTTTGGCACTTTGGTGTCTGATGATGCAGACACGGAGCGATTAGATGTGTATAAGCAGATCATCTGCCAGGTCAGTCTGAGGCCACAGCAAGTGTGTGTCTGCCGAGGCGGAGATGCCTGGCACACACTCGCCCCTGCCCCGCACGCTATACCTTATATATCATATCCGATATATTACTATTAGCATAGACTGGTCTTTTATCACGTAGTCATGTTGTCCTTGTGAATTCTAAAGGTAGTTGTAGTATTATTTTTTTTCAATACTGTCTCCCATTTTTTTTTCCCTGTTGGACTTTAGTACTGGAGAGGCTGGACTGACAGGCCGAGTACAGGGCTTCATCATCTCATCCTGTGTTGGGACTCTCTGACCAATACTCTTCTTGTTCCTATTACAGAAATAATAAGATCCCATTTTCTTGGTATCATAATATAGTAAAATTCCTTCAGTCTCCCTACAGAGCTGGATTGTCTAATTAGTCAGTGTTATAATTTATGAAAGTCCTATTCATTTTGACTGGTGTTCAGCGAGCACTAAAATGGTCGAGTGATCCTTAGGGTCCTATTACACGGAGCTATTTTTAACGATAAACGATCGCAAACGAGATTGTTTATCCTTAACCTGAAATCGTTCACCATATTACACAGAACGATAATCGTTAGTTACGATTGTTACTATGATCGTTTGCTCCATCTCATCCCAGCAAAACACTGAACAATGTGCAATTACACTGAACGATTAGTGAAAAAATTCAGAACTTGAGCGAACGAATGTGGAATTACAGCGAACGATTAGCGATAATTTTAGGTTCAGATCTAGATCAACGACATACAAACGATTTTTTGATCGACGTTCGAAAAATCATTCGTATGTCGTTAATTTAGATCTGAATCTAAAATTAGCGCTAATCATTCGCTAATTGTTCGCTGTAATTCCACATTCATTCGCTCAAATTCCGCATTTGTTCACTAATCGTTCAGTGTAATTGCACATTGCACATTGTCCATTGTTTTGCTGGGAAAAGAAGGAATAAACAATCATAGTAACGATCGCAATAACGATCGTAACTGAAGACATTTGTTCTGTGTAATATGGGAAACGATTTCTGGTTAACGATAAACAATCTCGTTTGTGATCGTTAATCGTTAAAAATCGCTCCGTGTAATAGAACAGTAAGGGTCCTATTACACTGATCAATTTTTAACGGTTAACGACTAATGATAAACTATCACAAATGAGATTATCGTTAACCTGAAATCGTTCACAAATTACACAGAACAATGGTCGTTAGTTACGATCGTTACTATGATCGTTTATTCCTTCTGATCCCAGAAAACAATGAACAATGTGCAATTACACTGAACGATTAGTGAAAAAATGCGGAACTTGAGCGAACGACTGTGGAATTACAGCGAACGATTAACGATAATTTTAGGTTCAGATCTATATCAGCGATCAACGATCATATGAACGATTTTTGCGATCGTTGCCTGCAATTACACAGAACGATTATTGTTTGAATTCAAACGTGTAATAGGGCCCTTACTCTCGTAATAAGCCCCATTGAAAACAGTGGGAGATTTAAGCAATTTAACCAGGTGACCCCTGCTCGGCAGATCGGAGGGTGCCTGGTTCACCTGTTAAATTTTTTCGTTCTAATTTTTGTATATTTTGTTACTTGAAGGGATGTGTAAACGGAACATACGAAAAGTAGAGAGAAAAGATGCAGTGGGTTTCTGCACAACTCATTAGAACTCCGGCAGTATGCCTTCAATTGTTGTAATTGTCCAGCCAAGCTTTTGAAGGTGTATGGCCACCTTTATCCAAACGCTATGGGGGAGATTTATCAAACATGGTGTAAAGTGAAACTGGCTCAGTTGCCCCTAGCAACCAATCAGACTCCGCCTTTCATTCCTCACAGACTCTTTGGAAAATGGAATCTGATTGGTTGCTAGGGGCAACTGAGCCAGTTTCACTTTACACCATGTTTGATAAATCTCCCCCTGTGTTCGCTCATCACTAATTTTGACCTATTCCTATGAACCATGTTAAAAGTAATTTATCTCTTAGAATATCTTTCTATCTACAGCAAGACCCATAGATTATAGGCAACAATAGACAGGGCCTGTACCATTCAGATGAATGAGAAAGCTTTCTGGGTGTGCTCGTGACCTTTTTATTGAGGTCTATTCTATAGGCAGTGGATACAGCGTAGTAAGCAGCAGCTATTGTGTACACCTATGTTAGCTGCGGCACCCCTGGGAAATGATCTGTACAGAACAGAAGAATACACCACTTCCTGCAGGACATACAGCAGCTGATAAGTACTGGAAGACTTGAGCTTTTTAATAGAAGTAAATTACAAATCTATATAACTTTCTGACACCAGGTTATTTTAAAGAAAAAAAAAAATGCTGTGTATCCCCTTTAAGCGAATCAAAAATAAGATTCACAGAACCTAAATATAATAAATCGCCCCTCGATCTATTTAGTCTTGTAAGAGTTTTTCTGCTTTGCATACGCCCCGATTTTGCAAAGTCGTCTGGTATGACGTGGTCTATATTCAGATTTAGTGTATCTTGCTGTACTCAACTCTACTGAACACCCAACCTGTACGCTTTCTGTGGTGGTCACTGTCCATCCTTGTATACCCTGGACGGCATGTAATAGGTTTCCTCTATAGTAGTATACTCCCTTATGACCTACACCTTGGTAACGGAGCTGCAAGTACAGTTGTCAGTATCAGATATACAGCGATGCTCGAGGGGGGCCTATGTAGTGACTTATAATATGTGTATTTCACATAGAACGTCCCTTTGTAGCAGTGCGGGACATTATGGAGTCACTTTGGAGAGATTAGCGTCTGCAGTGTTTTGTCTATTCTCTTCCCTTTTGAACCGTATCAAAGTAAAATCATGTTAATACCTATTTATGCCAGCGGAGAGTTCAGCATGAGAGAATAGTCTCCCACATACCTTACATACCAATTACCGCTGCCAGTCACAGACTAAACACCATCCTTGTGGGCCTCCGTTTTGATGGTATAATCTTCCGCCTGTGAATCGTTGTATTGTGTTACATTACGCTGCGCCTTCACGGGGGCTTCATACTAGGGCCTATAAATGCTCAAGGGTAACAGATTATAGGTTTATATTCTGTACTGTTGTTTTTTTTTTTTTTTTACCTTCTCTCATAAGTTTTTTTTTTTCTCTCTCTTATTTCATTAGGCCATGAACCGATCCCTTGCTAACGTGATCCTCGGAGGCTATGGAACCACATCTACTGCTGGCGGCAAGCCAATGGAGATCACCGGCACCCACACAGAAATCAACCTAGACAATGCTGTCGAATTAATCAGAGAAGCAAATAACATCATTATTACACCAGGTAATGAAATTTTTACAAAGAGCTGCCAATAGGTGTCTGATTTAGCTGCCACACTATGGGTTATTGGTCATCACAGGCTCTGTTCTTTAGAGTAAACTGGTGTCAAAAAGTTGTATAGATTTGTAATTTACTTCTATTTAAAAATCTCAAATCTTCCAGTACTTATCAGCTGCTGAATGTCCTGCAGGAAGTGGTGCATTCTTTCCAGTTTGACACAGTGCTCTCTACTGTCATCTCTGTCCATGTCAGGAACTATCCATGTCAGAAGAGTTTTTCTATGGGGATTTGCTCCTGCTCTGGACAGTTCTTGGCAGCAGAGAGCACTGTGTCAGACTGGAGAAAAAACACCTCTTCCTGCAGGACATATACAGCAGCTGATAAGTACTGGAAGGCTTGAGATTTTAAATAAAAGTAATTTACTAATCTGTATAACTTCCTGACACCAGTTTGAAAACATTTTTTTTCTCGTGCAGCACAGGGTCTTATTTCTTATAGAACATATCACTGATTCCTATTTCCATTGTGATTTGCAGGTTACGGTCTGTGTGCCGCTAAAGCTCAATATCCTATTGCTGACCTAGTGAAGATGCTGAGAGAACAGGGTAAAAATGTCAGGTAGGTGCAAGTTCCCAGCAGTCTAGACTCTCTGTGTGATGCAAGCCACACTTCTCATTATGCTTTCATTTTTGAGGGGGATCTGTGGCCTCTCCTGACCGGTCTGTATTTGTATCTTTACTTAGAACTGAACTCTCTCTTGTCATTCCTCTGTTAGTGTTTCTGTTAGTGATTCTCAGCCTTTTTTTCAAGCGTCTCACTCGCTTCACTGTGTGAATTGACAGAGCTTTCTGCGGCCAGAATTCACAGAATTCCGGCCGCAGAAAACTGACATTTTAGTTATTTGCGACCCCGTATGGGATCCCGGCCGGAGCGTATACGATGTGTATACGCTCTGGCAGGGATCCCATATCCGATAAGATTATGTTGCGCTCCGCAAAAAAGTATGGCCATTAATGCCGATGATTGCAAGAACAGCCTTACTTTTACGTAGTGTGAACATAGCCTTAAGCAGAAGCAGCTAAGCAGATTCATTATATATAATTATAATTTAAAGTCCTGCTCATTCTGGGGTTAGGAGTCCAATGGGCGGAGCTAATCAGTGACTGACAGCCATCCTGAATTGCAGTTTTACAGAATTACATTTTTAGGGGTAGAACGTGCAGGAATGGAAATGGCTAGATATATTCTATATATTTACAATACAATACATCAGTGTGCTCTTCTCCTCCTGCAATACAGCACAATGCTGGCAGGTCACACCATGCGCCTATGGGACCGGATTTCTATATAGTTCACATTGATTTTTGACTTCATAGCCAGTCTTAAAATAGCCTTTTCGTCCCCCTCTCTTCTTAGAGGAGAAAGTTACAGCTGCAATGTAAACTGCTTACTTGGTCCTGAAGTCTTCTTGGAATCAGAGAATAAATATTCTGGTAACTGCATACAACTCCTATCTCTCCTCCTATCCCCCTAAGCTCAGCGCTGCGCAGGGAATCTTATGTAATCCGAGTTGTCACAGTCCTAGGAAAGATTACTTTCGGGAATAATGTTTTTACAAATCAATGTCCTCGTTTTAACTTCATGTCATGAAGGATCTGTGGCTGTAAGCTGAGACTCCACTTCTAAGTTTTACAAGCAGGCCGAAGTAACATCCCAGTCTGCCGTGCACTTATTAACCTTCTGTGCCCCATTGTTTAATTAGAGCCCATCTGTAGAACGCCGGTCTGCACATTGCATAAGGGGGTTACATAAACTGGCCAATCACATGATTCGCTTTTCCGAGTTGCTGCATGGACAGCCATTTACTTCAATTTGACTGGACATAGTACTGTTTGTTAAAATAACTATATTTGACAGTCCTTAAAGCGTCTCTGTAACCACAATCTGCGACCCCGTACGATTGTACCGTCAGCTGCTTTTATTCCAAGATCTGTCTTGGGGTCTGTTCGGCAGGTGATGCAGTTATCCTTAAAGAACAACTTTTAAACTGGCAGCCCTTTGTCAGATTGGCGTGGCCTAGAGTGTCTGTGCCCTAGGCCTGCACTTCCTCGCCGTCCCTCCTCCCCGCCCTATTCATCATTAGGAATACTTGTCTGAACACTGCACAAATGCCTTAACGATCCAACACGTGCAGTTTTCAGACAAGTGATGAATAGGAGAAATCCCTCTAGGGGCATTCCTAATGGTGAAGAGGGCGAGGAGGAGGGACAGAGGGGTGGTGCAGGCCTAGGGCACAGATACACCTAGGGCACAGATACACTAGGCCACACCAGTTTGACACAGGGCCGCAAGATGAAGTTGTTTTTTAGGACAATCACTGCATCACCTGCCGAACAGACCCCACAACAGAGCTTTGATTAAAAGCAGCTATCCGAAGGTACAAGTGGTGGGGGCGTCAGATTGTGGGGTACAGAGTCTAAATAAAGGCAACCAGTCAGCATTTGTGCTGATTGGGCTCCCAGAACAGCTGCACACACCTGGAAGCCGGCTTTTCAGTGGTGTTGGGGGATCCGGGCTTCGTGGGCTTTATGTGTGGTAAATTGCATTTTAATATCACACGCAAGGCAGCAGGAGAGCTGTGAACTAGTCATCTGAGCTGTGACTAGTTACGGCTCTGTCATGTCAGCATGCTCTGCGGGGTGATTTACAGGCAAGGAGGCAAGTTATCAGCCGCTAACTGGCACAGCTAACCACCTTGCCTCAGCACACATTGATAACGCCAACCTGGATGATCTGTACTGTCGGAGCAATTTTTATGGGTTGTAGACACCGCCTCATGCTACTTCTATGGGTGAGAGCAATGACCAGATGCACAAGTGACCAAAACAGCCAGAAAGGATGAGAACAGAGAAATGGCCTGTGGTCACCACCTGCAGAACCGCTCCTTTATATGGATTATCTTGCTACTTGCCTATTATTTCTACCTAAAATGATCTCTACAAGGCAATAGAGCCTCAGCTTAGTTTTAGTCCTAGTGGTCAGAAACGACACTACACGACACTATTTTAGGATTATTTTACAATATAGATAATAAAATTGAATATTAGAAAAATTACCAAAAATTCTTAAATACGTTTAACCTTAAGAACTTGGTTTATGTAATTGGTCAGTGTCTAATGATGTTCCCTTTCACCTAACAATGCTACAAAGAAATAGATTCTGATACATGCAGTTGAGTTGAATAGAGAGAAAGAATGAGGAAGGTCTACACAGCATGCAGCAGGGGAACAGAGGAAGGTCAGTAAAAAACAGGAAATAGAAGGTTAAAGGAGTTATTCAGGATTTTAAAAAAGTACACCTACATTCTAGCAAAGACCGTGCCACCCCTGTTCTCAGGTTGTGTGTGGTATTATAATTCAGCTACATTTATTTCAGTGGAACTAAGCTGCAAACCCACACCCAAACAGGACAGGAGCGATGCTGTTTCTGGAAGAAAGTGGCCATGTTTTTCTGTGCCTTGACAACCCCTTATAAGGTATGTGCACAGTACGGAATCCGCGCCGATCACCTGTGACGGATTCTGCAGCTCGCCTCCGCTCACAGCCACGCGCATTTCTGGCCATGCCATAGACTCCATTCTATGGTCAGACGGATCCCAAAGAGGGCGGCGGAATCCATCCCGACCATAGAATGTAGTCTATGGCATGGGCAGAAATTTGTGCGGCCGTGAGCGAAGGTAAGCTGCGGAATCCGCCTCTGGTTCTGTAGTGTGCACATACCCTAAGAGTTATCCAAAGATTAAAAATGATTCCTTGTCCACAGGAGAGAGCTAGATAATTGGTGGGGATCTGACCCCTGCTGACCGCAAGTACAGAGGTCACTTGTCCCCCAAGTGAATGGAGCAGCAGTGCACATGTTCTCTCACTGCAAACATATGTAAGCCCTGATCTTCACTGATGTTCAAAAGACCCATAGACAGTGACTGAATTGGTGGCAGAGCATGCACACTGCCGCTCCATTCACTCAGGACCTGTGGGGATTCCAGTGAATATGAGGAAGTATAAGACACAATTACAGTTGTGGTAGGTCCCAGGTGTGTTAATATATATATATATATATATATATATATATATATATATATATATATATATATATATATATATATATATTATATATTATATTCGCAAAAACAATAGAGAAGTAAGTTTGTGTTAGGTGATCTTCTATTAGAAGGCTTCTCCCGCTCAGAGGAGACGGCAGTGACACATGTGCCGGGCTGCCTCTGACTTGGTGAATGTGCTGCTGTCGAGGAACTTGTCAGCAATGTTCTATGCCACACATTTCATGTTTCCTGGCACTTTTCCCGCTTCACTCTCACTTCCCATATAAATCCCTTCGGGACCATCTCCGACCATCTGCTTATCTTGCGTTAACTGTTGGTGAGAGGAAACATTTGCAGGACTGGCAGCGTCAGCTCGATGTTCCCGTCTCCAGACTCTCTCAGGCTTTCTGCTCCGGTTCATACAGTTAGTACCAGCGCTCTCATCTGTTCACAGCAATGTTTCCCATCCAGGGCAAACTGGTCTGTTCCCCTTCAATGTCATCCTCCTCCTCTGTACCCTGGATTACTCATCTCTATACTGCAGCATGTCACCGTACAGATAATAAGGAAGCCGCATTGATGGCACTTACTTATTATCCATATTTCTGAAGGCATGTGCTATGGAGAGACATGCTCTGGTCCATGCTTATATATCCCCAGGATATGCCATATTTGAGTGATAGATCTGGGTATCTCCATCCTGCTTTTACATGGCTTACATATAACTCTTGCTGATTCAGTTACAATGGAATATTCTGGTTATTGCTTGCAGTACCAGGTGTCACCCTGAAATATCCCACCTGCCTCATTGTGACTGCTCCCCTATCCCTCCCCTGCTCATATATAGGCTTCTGTATATATGCACAAGCCCACCAGGGAATCCGTGCATGGAACAAATGTATATAAATAGCAAACCTAATCTACCAGTGAGAGAGAGACTATAGGTTAGTTGTCAAGCATATAAACCAAGAAGAAAAACAGTCAGGAAGTACAAGGTAATATAGCTGCAGATCCACAAACAAGAGTCCGTAGGGGCCCTCCCCAGACACCGTAGTAATATACGATCATATAGTGAGAAGCAAAGGAAGACCATGGATGCTGCCCACTACACTCTGTTTCTCTGCCCCATAACCCTTATACTGAGGGTCGACAAAGGAATATGTTTTTCTATTATTGAATGACTGCTTGTACAGTACTACAAATAATAATAATAATAATTATATGTGTGTATACACACACACACACACACACACACACACAGGCTGTACTGGGAGTCCTAACATGGCAGCCACAGAGGCCTACACTACAGAAGACCCCTAGCCATGACAGCTGATCTATATCCTCACAAGTGTGGTGCAGGAGTACTTCTCTTAGTTCAGATAGGACTGTTGGCTGTCATAGAACTCCATAGACAATACTATTGACAGTCAGATGCAGTTAGCACTCTAAATATCTAGATTTGGACCAGGAGAGGGTTTCTATATGGATGTGCTACTGCTCTGGACAGTTCCTGACATGGACAGAAGTGGCAGCAGAGGGCACTGTGTCACATTGGAAAGAATTCATCCCTTCCTGTAGGACATACAGCAGCTGATAAGTACTAGAAGACTGGAGATTTTTAAATAGAAGTAACTTACAGATCTGTATAACTTCCAAGTGAACCTTTTCTTTGTTTCACGATGAAGTTATCAGCCTCATCCCGTAATATTTCCGCTCACTGTCCACATCAATCTTAGCGATGATCGTATTCCTGTCCTTGATGCTCCTGTTAGGTTTCTGGGGATACATCATTTATTTCTCTCGCACGGACATTTGTTTTGAAGAGAAGGTAAGGCCTATTTGTTAAACTGATAAGGACAGGCCGGCTTTTCCCTGGGCTGCTCTGACACTTGAGCAGCGCAGCCCTAAGTGGCAATGAAAAGCCAATGAAACATTGAATGCAAACAACGTCTGGCGTGCCCTTTGATCTGCGGAGAGTGGAAACCTGATCAAAGATTTCCTATGTCACTCCGGCAGCTAGATGTGTCTAAACTCTACCTAATCATTGTAAATGACTTCTAAATGCCCTGTCTGTTTACCGCAAACTGTAAATACAGATTTATTTCATACAATTACTATGTAACCGCGACAGGAACCTCTTGTTTAATCTAGGTCTTTCATCATGTTGTGGTGCTCCCACGGTGTTCATTGACTGCAGCTGCCCCTTTTCTTGGTTTCACTAGATCTGCACTGCCTCAGGACCATGTCTTGTTCAGTTTCCAGACACTGTGACACACACACACACACACACACACTTGCGCACACCCACCCCTTATGGAACTGTGCCAGGACAGACATACGGCTGTCATCAATTAGTCATGCCCTCCTTAGCCAAGAAACCATTCCCATCTGTCGATGGGGCTCTCTGTGACTTAGGATGGATTTTAACACGCAACGTTTTCAGGTTTGGCTATAGCCATAACACGCTATGTAGTCCTGGGCTGCTTCTGTACGTTCAATATCGAATGGTCCCGCCAGCTGGACCTACCTGCTGAACAGGATGAAACTATGAAATCCATTCTCTGGCACTGTGTTAGGCGTAGTTTATACATGGTTATGTGACCCAACAGTTAGCCAAATGGAAGAGAAGTAACTCGTAGCTCCATAGTCTAGTATTAATGACGTGACTAAGGGAAGGCCATCAATGAGAAGGTTTAGGACAACTACTTTAAGCACACTTGTTTGTAGACATGAGTGCAACTTGCGCATCCTCAAATCATATCTTTTGGAGTTTGAGTACCGGTGGCTGAAGAAATTGGATGCAGCCCTAGGGAATCCATGAAGACAGCGATACAGCCTATGGCTGTATCATGTTCTCCAGGCAGCCTACGGCTGGGTTCACACTCCGTTTTTTGCAATCCGTTTTTTGCAATCCGTTTTTTGCAATCCGTTTTTTGCAATCCGTTTTTTGCAATCCGTTTTTTGCAATCCGTTTTTTGCAATCCGTTTTTTGCAATCCGTTTTTAGCAATCCGTTTTTTGCAATCCGTTTTTTGCAATCCGTTTTTTGCAATCCGTTTTTTGCAATCCGTTTTTTTGCAAAACGTTGATGGAAAAAACGGATGCATGTGTGTGCGTTTTTCCATTGAATTCCATTATTCAAAAAAGGGTCAAAACAGATCCTTTTTTTTTTTTTTTAACGGACACAAAAATTTGGTCAACTATGTTTTTGTGTACCTGGAAAAAAACAAAACAAAACAATCTGTTTTGATCCATTTTTTTTTTATAATGGAATTTAATGGAAAAATTGATCAAAACTGATGCACATACATGCATCCATCCGTTCTTTCCATCTGTTTTTTATCCGTTTTTTTTTTTTTTTTTAAAGGATGAAAAAAACGTAGTGTGAACCCAGCCTAAGCTGCATACAACTTCTTCAGCCATCGGTAATTAAATGCAGAACAATTGGATTTGAGCATGCGCAGGTAATAGTTACGGGCCATACCTCTGGCATTATAGTTTCCATCACTGCTCAGGCCATGCTGACCATTCCTGTGTATGGGGAGGATCAGGGCCAGGTGGGAGAGAGAACTAGTGGCTGAACTATTGTTTGGCCATTAGGTATTGAAGGTGTAGTCCTTTCCATTATTATTAGAGCACTCCCAAATCAGTAATATGCATGTTTTGCTTAAAGGGGCTGTCCACACTTACATAAATATGGTCACCTTCTTCCAGAAATAGCACCACTCTTGTCCTCTGTTTCGGTGTGGGTTTTGCTGCTCAATTCCATTGAAGTGAATGGAGCTATAGCTGTGTTTTTTCTAATCCTGAATAAATCCTCTCCTATTTGTTTGACATTGCCTCCAAATTTGAGGTCTACATTAAATATCATATTTCAATATGGAATTTTAAACTCCTTGGTTGTAACCTTTCGGCAACCCTCAAGCAAGGGTTAAGCATGCCGGGCTCGGGATGCTCAGCACTATAAGACCGGCAGACTTTATCCCGCACAAATGTGGTGTTCCTTACAAATCTCCTAGACGCGTGTATTATTTAATCATCTGAACTTCAGAAAGCCGACACCAGAGATCTGCGGTGTGTTTGCAAATCTAGGAAGGTTTTAGTTACATAAACTTGTTATGTTCCTAGCACAGTGGATTTCACAGCAAAATCCAGGGGCTTAACTTTCAGGAAATCACTTGAATATTAAAAGCAGACAAGGCGCAGAACCGGGGAGCCCATAGACAATCCTCTTATTCAACAAGTCAGGGTTTTCTAAGGGTCTATACATTTTTGTCTCAATGTATGTGGTGTCCGTGTAGATGAAGAAAATTCTACTTTTTTTTTTTTTTTTTTTTTTCCTGGTGTCTTAAAATTGAGTCTTGCTAAACACCTTGCTTGAAAAAGGAGTCAAAAGTAATTTGGGATCACTTCTATATAGCCTCAAAACCAGTTACACCATTGTAGAGGTATATAATGCATTGAGCAACACAATATTCACACGCTGTAATTTTGCAATAAACAACGGCCATTGGTGCAGGTTGCAACAATAGCCGTTGTTTATTGACTCCGATCAATGACATTAAAATCTGAACAACAGCCATACCAAATAGTCTGTGCTCACAGTGTAAAGTATGGCTCCCGGCCATACTTTACGCTGTGGTCTATGGTAAATCGGAGTGCGAGCACACCCGAATGTGCCCGCATTCCAGTTAAAATCAAACGATGTTCATCCCATGTAAGACATCGGCCGTTGTTTGACACGGCTGTATCAAACAACGGCCAATGTTCATACCGAGTGTGAACATGGCCCAAAGGAGTTTTCCAGTGCTTAGAAAATCACTGTTCAAAGCAGTGTACCAATAGATAGGGATTTTAAGCCCAAGTGTGTGGTTCTCCGGACCATCTACAAGCTTAGTTGCTGCACACTGATGAAATAAAGCGATATTAGAGCACATAGAAGACACAGACAAGTGTTTTACAGGTATATGTCAAATGTGCAGCATCTAAGCTTGTGGATTGTGCGGAGAACTGCTCATAGAGTAGGGAGGGGGTGACCATATCACTTTATGCTGTTCAAGAACTGAGAATTTTTTTCAGTAAGACACGGCACATTATCCTACTTAAAAGAAAGGGCTGCCATTAGAAAATTCCACTGCTACACGGAGGGGGAACGTGGTGTGTACAGGGTTTAGGCAGGTGGTATGTGCCACAGTAACCTCTACATGAGAACTAGGTACTGGAGTGTCCTGTTCACTTGCTGCCTTCTCATAGTGTATCTTGGGGCCATCTATTCCCCACACACCTACATATGACACACAAAAAAAAAACTTTATTCATCAGACTGGGCCGTCTTTTTCCATTGTTCAATAGTCCAGCTCTGAGGCCATTGAAGGCACTTTCTGTGGTGGACAGGGAATATGACCTGGAATCTAGTTAAGAGCTTGTAATCGGCTTCTTACAGCTATGTGTCAATGAATGCTTATGCGGGGAAAACTGTCAATCACTGATTAGGACCACCCACTGGACTCCTAAGATTAGAAAGAGCAGGGACTGGACTCCTAAGACTAGAAGGAGCAGAGCATAATGATTTTTTCCTCAAACTATATATTACCCTGCTCAGCTCCTCCTGCCCTATAACATGCTGCCTGCTGATCAGACTGTATTTTAGCAGTGTAGTTTCCCTTTAAGTAATGCTATGAGTGTTTGAGTAAAAGCAGGAACATTTTGCTGCTACTTGTGGTTTTATGACAATGTTATCTTCTGGAAGCTCAGCAGTTCCACATTACCGTCTCCCTGCGGTCCTCCTCCTGCCATTACCAATACTCTGTAGTTGACATTTTTCTTCTTTCTATTTTCAAACTACTTCCTTCCTGTTAAAAACCCTCATCCTCCATATGCTCAGAATATGTCCCATCTCTTTGTATGTCTTAGTGCAAGAAGTTTTTAAAAAGATGACATTTCTCCAAACACATCCAGGGCGGCCTGCTAAAGCTTTGGTCGCTGTCTGAGAGAGCCCAAAGAAAGCAGACGAGCCTCTGAGCATTAGCCCTGATCACAACATATGCCAAATGATTTATGTCATCCACAAGAGCCTTTTTCAGAGTTCATTAAGAAAAAAGTACAAAGTCCTAATGAGATCCAGATCCAGGAAACTGAACGCCAGACGCCAAGCTGTACCAACCTCACACATTGCCAGGAATATCTATTTATATGGATGCGCTCGCTGTGGAGGGATATCATGAGGAAAGCTGGCCTTCAGCTAGACTGCAGTCTTGGCCTACATTCTGAAGGATTCTTTATATACTACATAAATTACTTCTGCTATGGATGACAAGTCATTGAACAATAAGTAATAAGTACATCCGGGTATGCAGTGTCTTGGTTGGAACCTACCTTTTATTCCCTACAACGTTGGATCACAGTACTTATCATAGTTGGTGTAAGGAACTTACTGTAGCCATACTGTATGTCGCACTGTTAGGCTCCTCTGTAGTTAGGCTCTTATACCGTATACCTCCCTCGTCCAAACCCCCACCTGATAGTTGTTCCCCCATACCTCACACCCTGTAGTTTTTACTCTGCAGGTAGTCCCCATACTTTATACCTCCGTCCCCTCTCTGTAGTTGGCCCACGTACCCTACATCCCTCCATACTCAATGTCCCCTACTGCGTATCTTCTGTAACTGGGGCCTGTTTTTGGAGTAGGGCTTATATTTCCAGCCTATTCCAGAAAGCCCAATATACCTGCATAAAACTTGTCCACTTTGTACTCTAGGCGGGGCTTCACAGCAGTTGGGCCCTTTCCAGCAAGTAGATGGGGCCCAATTGCTGTTAAGTCTCGCCTAGATGATACTGTCCACCAATGAAATGAAGCTAAAGTAAGAAGGTTGACAGTATCACTTTGTGTGGCGAAATCCTTTGGCAATTAAAAGTGATACTGTTGTCCGTCTTACTCTTGGTTCATTTCATTGGTGGACAGTATCACGTAGGTGGGGCTCAACAGAAATTGGGCCCCATCTACTTGCTGGAGAGGGCCCAACTGCCCTGAAGCCCCGCCTAGGTGATACTGTCTACCAATGAAATCAATCAAGAGTAAAAAGGACAACAGTATCACTTTAAATTGCCCAAGGATTTCGCCTCACAATCTGCATTTAATCCGATCTCAACATTGATCTCCTTAAAGTGTATTCCCGTTTCACCAACATATAAAAGAATATTAGCAAAAATACTCATGAATCCTACAAGCTTATCTATTTATGTTGAGATGGGAATACCACTGTAATAACATATTACTGTATATGCTGGCTTACTTGTAACTTTTAGCTTTGTGTCTATTTATTGACTCTTTTGCTCTTCTTTCTAAGATATTGGTCTCATGGCTTCCTGCCCTTTAAAGCGAAGGTACCACTAGGTACATCGCTATGGGCTTTTTACATTAACACGCTGGCACCGGCATGACAGTACCACAGTCCTTTTTTTGAACCGCCGCCCCGATTCCCTCGTATGGCACTGGCCTATTCCGGAGCAACGGCCGGGCATGAAGCCCGCTGGCCCCCAGTGTGACTATCTCCCCTCTGTAAGGCAGCTCCATAAGTCGTTGTCTGATGACACATTCCCTTTTAAGTAACATTTAATTGAGGAAAACTTTTCATAACTTCTAAGGACTTGAGCATACTTCCATCCATCGATGGATGGACACTTTTTTTTTTCCTCGCTACAGATCATCCGCATTGCTAGGCCCCTTGGAATATGGTGCAGTTACTCAACACTTTGTGATTGTAATCTTCAGCAGAAAATACTCGATCTAATGATGGGGGTCGCTTCATTTCACCCATCTGTCCCTGTATGTAGAATCTGGTGCAGCTGTGATATTTGGGCTCGGCGCGGCTGACTTGTCTCCATATAGCAGCGTCAGTGAGAAGTGCAGTCTGGACTAATTTAGTGGAGACCTCATGCGGAGCGGGTTGGAGTGTGAGGGCTTGTGTTGCTGTAATCTGCCATTGTGTTGTTAATCTGAACCACATTTGAACAATTACTTGCTCCAATTCTCTAGCGATTCATAAACATTGTTTACATGTTTCTCTAATTTCGATTATTCCCTCTTCTATTCCTCGCATTGGTGGCAGGGTTAACAAAATGCTATACATGACATCCGTATGCTAGATCTTTCCTCCGCAGTCACTGACGCTATTGAGCTGAGCTGATGGGAAAAAGCAAATGTACTATTTAGTTTAGTAATTCCATGTGAACTGCAGTACCACACGCAGCCTATGAACAGGGGTGGCGCTGTTTCAGCAAAATGCAAACCTTTTAGTTCTTTCGTATAACATATAGATGATATATGTTCATGTTCTCACGTGTAATGATGCGGAGGAAGAAATATTTGCACGCTGTAATAATAAAAGGCGTGTGGAGTGAGCCATTGGTTTATGTCGCCGGAGGATAATGTATATGTAAATTTGCAAATGTTTCATACATATTAGTTTAAGGAGCTGATTGTAACCTGTGTCATTTCTAAACAGTGGGGGGTGTTGTATATGGGTTTTGGGCCGTTCTGAGCCTGATGAGAAACGCAGATGATGCAGTAAATGAAAGTAGTATGATCTGGATAATTTTGTATATCCAATAACTACTTTTCACCTTGTCTTGTATATATGATCTAATCCTTCCCCAAGCTGTCTTTACATCCATATTTCTGACCTTGTCAAGTCTTAATATGTTCCATCCTCTGTCTTTCCATAATAGGATCCGGATTTCTGTACAGTATTTTTTTTTTTTTTTTTGTACTTTTAGTGGTTTGTGGTTGCAGTTTTGTACCCAGTTGAGCGTGTGCTGCTATATAGGATCTGCATGAAATCTGAGGAGTACAGAGGTAGAAACTCCACAAACAAACATCTATGAGAGTTCTAGGGCAACTCCGTGGATAACAGCCATAATATGGGTTCTCCGACACTCTCCCTCAGGAGGTATTCACATGTTCCAAGCACGGTCCGTAAATATGGCAGATTTGCTACGGAACGGAATTCAGTGTTCCTGGAGCTCCGAAACGATTTAAGTCTTTCCACTACTGAATTCCGTTCCGTAGCACATCGTTCGTGTTTATAAAACGTATGAATGCCCCCTTAGTATTGCTTAATACTATGGATCTCTTTCCCGATAAGAATTTGTACATAGAGACCTTGGTCCTGATGATACTTTTTTTGTTTTGTAGGTTCGGTATCCATCCCGTGGCAGGACGTATGCCTGGTCAGCTGAATGTACTACTGGCTGAAGCTGGTGTGCCCTATGATATAGTACTGGAGATGGAGGAGATCAATGAAGACTTCCCTGGTGAGGCTACCTTCACGTTTGTTATTGACCTATGTTAAAGGGGTTATCCAGCGCTACAAAAACATGCCCACTTTTCCCCCTCTCTTGTTTCCAGTTCAGGTGTGGTTTGCAATTAAGCTCCATTTACTTCAATGGAACTGAATTGAAAACCCCACCCAATCTGGAGACAAAAGTGGTGCAAAAGTTTCCATGTTGTTGTAGCACTGGATAACCCCTTTAACTGTGTTGTTGGGGGTAGAATAATATGCTGATAAATACTTCCTGAGTCATGGTCATTGCTCTTGGTGGGCTGCAGTCGACCATCTATTTCTTCCTTTTCTGAGTATATGCTATAATTTTGCGGAACTGAAAAAAGTAATTAGTAGATGGCATCAGAATGGATTGGTAGGCTCAAGTACGAGAGAGTACATGTTGACACGCCAGTATGTCTACATAGACAGTGAACTTATGACTGGTAGGATGTGTGTACTGACCCTGGCTTATTATATGATCGAATCTGTTCTCTTCCTTTTCTAGAAACCGATCTGGTTCTTGTGATCGGAGCCAATGACACCGTTAACTCTGCAGCTCAAGAAGACCCCAACTCTATCATTGCTGGTATGCCCGTCCTGGAAGTGTGGAAGTCTAAGCAGGTACGGGCCAGAGGCTCAGAAATGTTTGCTATATTGTGAGGAATTACCTTAAAAGGGGTTATTCAGTGTTAGAAGAACACGGCCACTTTCTTTCAGAGACAGCACCACTCCAGTTCAGGGACGGTTTTCAATTAAGCTCCATTCACTTCAATGGAACGCAGTTGCAAACCCCACCTAACCTGGAGACGAGTAGGGCTGTCTCTGGAACAAGGTGGCCATGTTTTTCTAATGCTGTGTAAATTTTAAAATGGAAAAATGAGAGGAAGCGGGAAGTGCATTCATTTTTTTTCCCATTGAAAAAAGTCAAATACGATCTTGTTTTTTGTGGGATGAGGTACAATTAGAGATGATCGGAGTAACAGTCTCAGCGGAGCAAAGCGCTTCGTTAAGACAGCTTGTCAGGCTGCTAGCTTTGAACCTGTACCATCTCTGTTTTGGCGCCTGGAAAAGCTGGATTCAATCCAGGGAAACTTTTCCCAGTTTCCCAGGACTGGATCCAGCTTTTCCAGGCACAGAGTTCAAAGCCAGCAGCCTGACAAGTCGATGACCAACATTAACAAAGCGCTTTGCTCCGCTGAGACTGTAACTTCGCTCATCTCTAGCTATAATTTTCAGTGGTTATTAATTCATTTTATTTTGTTTAGCATTACTGCATGGGAGAAATAATATTTTAAATTACAATTTTAAATTACAATTTTTTTTTTAATTTTTTTTTTTTAATTTTTACTATTTTTGGATTTTGTTCAGGTCATTGTAATGAAGAGGTCTCTGGGTGTTGGTTATGCTGCTGTTGACAATCCCATCTTTTACAAGCCCAATACCGCCATGTTGTTGGGTGATGCCAAGAAGACCTGTGACGCTCTGCAGTCTAAAGTGCGGGATTCCTTCCAGAATTAGATGCTCCTCAGAAGCTTACATCTTTTAACAGAAGCTCTACCGGCCAGTGTTAACAATATGGAAAACCACCTGCTGTTTTTTTTTTAAACTAGAACTTGGTAGCTTTAGACTACGGCCGGTCACATATGGCTAAAACAAACAGAAATTGGATTTGGTATTTTCAGTCCTTGATACCAGTTTTTTTTGCATGAGCCAAGAACGAGAACCCTTCACTACTGTACATGAAAGCGATCAATGTTTTATATATTTCTAATTGTAGCATACAACCTTTCTTAACAACAATAACGCATTGTATTTGATAATGTGAAGATCGGAGCCCCTGTTGTTACGCCCTCTGATCATGCAACAATTTCTCAGTTTTGTGAAACTGCAATGGTCCCTTTTAATAAAATCTTAAAGTGGCACAAGATGTTGAACGTGGTCAAATATTAGAGAAATCGTGATGTACTTATATTTCGCTACATTACATTAGTTCTTCTCAGGTTCCCAACCTTGATGATACCACACATCTGTTCACATACATCTCTTGTAGGTCATTTATTACAAGGTAGATTATGTATTTAGTGGCATCCACAGCATTGATGACTGAAAAGAAAGTAGACCCTTGAGGTGAACCGCTCTGAGCTGTGATACCACACACAACTTGGGCATGCTCGTGAACAGTCTGTAGTGTCAAGGCTGGACATTCTGGCTGAAATGTGATGGAGAAGGGGTGGATTATTTGAAGTCCTGCCAAAGGGGGAATAAATTACCTTATTTTGGCGACTGGCAAGTAGAAAATGGCCCCTTTATTATTATATCCCACGACAACCATTGGAAAACAAACCTGCTCATTGGGAGTCACTTCTCTAGTGAAGGTCTACAGGGATGGCCAGTTATAGGATGTTTATGGCAAAAGTCCTTTAAGGCTTTTCTTAGTCTGTTAACCTATTACAACCCCTTTAGTATATTTAGACTATATTAGTTCCGATTATCACTTTAGTGACCATTTTAGTGTATGTAGTAGTCACAGGGAGGTCCATTTACTGCACAGGAGGCTTTCTCTGTAACTAAACAAGTATGTAGGTGCAGGAACCAGAAAATAGTATAATGTCAGTGCCATTTTGTGTTAAGAGAAAGAAATAGAAAAAACTAGACTATCCTATGACCTTTTCTCCCACAAGTACATAGGACAATGTTATACCAGCCAGCAACATATCAACATGTCATGGTAGGACACTGGACGTTGCTAAAAGGGAAGGGCTGCAACTTCATTCTTACAGCCAGCATACTACGAATCATCTTTTTTCATCAGGCACACATTCTGCAAGGGAAGAACTATTGTTGCCTGTATATAACATTGCAGTTTACAGACTGAACAAATCATCCTGATCTAGTATCTAGGTTCCAGTTTTTAGATGATGCGAACAAAATCATGTGAAGTAGAACCGATGATTTGAGCTTTCACTGATAACATGTTACCTCAATGACTTTACTAGGAACCCGTTGCAGGACAATGTCACTACTCTAGCTCTGATTGTGAGCACTCCAGTGCTTTCATCTATGCTCTCCCTATAGGGGTGGTCACAAGGCCTCTGACTGGTCCAGTGCTTTCATCTATGCTCTCCCTATAGGGGCGGTCACAAGGCCTCTGACTGGTCCAGTACAGTCATCTATGCTTCCCTTTATAGGTGCGGTCACAAGGCCTCTGACTGGTCCAGTAGTCATCTATGCTTCCCCCTATAGGTGCGGTCACAGGGCCTCTGATATGACTGGTCCAGTACAGTCATCTATGCTTCCCCCTATAGGTGCGGTCACAGGGCCTCTGACTGGTCCAGTAGTCATCTATGCTCCCCTATAGGTGCGGTCACAGGGCCTCTGATATGACTGGTCCAGTACAGTCATCTATGCTCCCCTATAGGTGCGGTCACAGGGCCTCTGATATTACTGATCCAGTACAGTCATCTATGCTTCTCCCTATAGGTGCGGTCACAAGGCCTCTGACTGGTCCAGTACAGTCATCTATGCTTCCCCCTATAGGTGCGGTCACAAGGCCTCTGACTGGTCCAGTAGTCATCTATGCTTCCCCCTATAGGTGCGGTCACACAGCCTCTGACTGGTCCAGTAGTCATCTATGCTTCCCCTTTAGGTGCGGTCACACAGCCTCTGACTGGTCCAGTAGTCATCTATGCTTCCCCTTTAGGTGCGGTCACAGGGCCTCTGATATGACTAATCCAGTACAGTCACCAATGCTTCACCCTATAGGTGCTGTCACATGGCCTCTGATATGACTGGTCCAGTACAGTCATCTATGCTTCCCCTATAGGTGCTGTCACATGGCCTCTGATATGACTGGGTCCAGTACAGTCATCTATGCTTCCCCTATAGGTGCTGTCACATGGCCTCTGATATGACTGGGTCCAGTACAGTCATCTATGCTTCCCCTATAGGTGCTGTCACAGGGCTTCTGATATTACTGATCCAGTACAGTCATCTATGCTTCCCCTATAGGTGCGGTCACAGGGCCTCTGATATTACTGATCCAGTACAGTCACCAATGCTTCCCCCTATAGGTGCGGTCACAGGGCCTCTGATATTACTGATCCAGTACAGTCACCAATGCTTCCCCCTATAGGTGCGGTCACATGGCCTCTGATATGACTGGTCCAGTACAGTCATCTATGCTTCCCCTATAGGTGCGGTCACATGGCCTCTGATATGACTGGGTCCAGTACAGTCATCTATGCTTCCCCTATAGGTGCGGTCACAGGGCCTCTGATATGACTGTTAGTTCACAATTCTACTCCACATTTCCAGTAACTCAGGTGGTTTTTCTTGCAATAGGCATGGGATGGGGCATGTTTTTACTATAACTACTTGTGAAAATCATTACTAATATTCCATGTGTTCTCTACGCAGTGTAGGCAGCCAATATGGGTACAAAAAAAACAAAAACCAAGCACATATAAAATATAGACTAAAGGAAATGGATAGAGATGAGTGAACCTCAAGCACGCTCGGGGTTGTCCGAACCCGAACTCTCAGCATTATGATTACCGGTGGCTGAAGAAGTTGGATGCAGCCCTAGGGAGTCCTGGAAAACATGGAGACAGCCTATAGTTGTATCCATGTCTTCCAGGCAGTCTTAGGGCTTCATCCAACTTCTTCAGCGATAATCAAATGCAGAGCGTTCAGGCTTGGATGAACCCGAGTGTGCTCTAGGTTCGCTCATCTCTAGAAATGAACTTGCCGCCAGGTTACCTAATTTTGGATAAATCATAGAAAATAGTCATCTGAAATTAGATGAGCCAACAGGATGCGATGTGCTACAGGTTCAGCCCCGCACATCTGGACAAAGTGGCACCAACGTGGGAGAACATGTATGGCTCCTAGTCTTTTGACCAATGGCTGCTTCCACTGACTAGGTGACATGAGTTGTAATAACATTTGTGGTTTTCTTTTTTTTTTCCCTCTCCACATCTTGCATTGTTTAGAGGTGGATTGCCAAATGCAAATCCCAGTCCATTAGAATTTCATGTGACAGTTTTGTTTCAGAGTAACTCATTGACCCCCACTGGTTTTGGTATTAACAGTTTTTTATAATTTAATGTTAATGTGCTAAATCAGGATGAATAAATAAAGTGGTGATACCCTAAAATGTCTTTTTTTTCCTCTCTAGCAAGAAAAACAGTTATTTAACTCTATTCATTATGAGATCCATTAGAGCCAATCTACTAGTGCTTGTTTGGAAGTCCTTGTACTTGAAGAGGGAAGGATTGATCATTGATGAGTGATCATTTTGATTATTAAGGACTAGAAAAATTAGTCAGAACAGCCCGAGTATGAAGTGTTTTTCATTTTGTTCATTTGGGAGGATAAACCATGCCTTTTTTTTTTTTTTAAATCAATTCTTTATGCCCTTGTTGGTTTGTTTAAGGGCAAATTGCTGGTAGCCCTATATACCTCAGCCGTTATATGCTTTCTTTAACCCTTTAAATACATACCCTCTGATTGTTCGCTATGTTCATGTTGGAGGAACACATGAAGGTTTAGCGCCATAGACATACATGCAGGAAACCACCTGTATTATGATACACTGAATTCAATTATGATCAGCTGGATCTCCAAAATTGAAAAGAAGTGTTACATCCCAACTATGGAGAATGGGTTCCCAACTTACGTATACTACAGCCTGTCTCTGCCGGATCCATCACTACATTCGGCACATTTTGGAGTGTACATGTTTTCCTTTTGGGACTAAAATGCATGATTGATCCGACATTTGAGTCCCACAGGAAAAGTGTATATGCTAACAAATGTGTCAAACATAGTCGCTTCAGCACATTTAAATGAATGGATCTGGCAGGGACATATTGTAGTATACATATGGCAGCAACCCCGTCTCCTGGGTTTCTGGTGTACACCACAGAATTTGATGACGAATAGATGTAAAAGAAACCTAAGAGGTTTTCCTACTAACATCTATTACGTAAACATAGGGTAGTTGTTAATGTCTGATCACTGGGGGCACAACTGCATGGAACCCCCCCCCCCCCCCATGATTTTTAAATAATTAGCATTTTATTGCATGAAAAAAGGATTTGATCACAGACCTGTTAGTTTTTCCTTTAAGAAGCTTCTACTCTCTTCTGTGCTAGTACCAGTACATGTCCAGGCCCACTGTTAGCGAAATTGTGTAAGTCAAACTTTATTGCTCCAGGGCAATGGTTGCTGGGTAGAAAGTGTTTGGCAGCCTAAGGTAAATTTGGGCCCCTTATATGTTGGGGTCCCTGACGTCGGCATCATTTGTAATTTTTACAATTCCAGGGTGAAGAAATGAAGGTTCATCAAAGGAGTAACTTAGTAGAAAAGGTTACTGATCTCATTTTAAATTTAATAACTACAATGAATTGTTTCTTTTATAAGAAGTCATGTCCTGGAATACAATAAGGTGTTAAGAATTAAAGACGTCAGAATTAAGGCAAAAGTAATGTAATGGATGAGCAAGTCGTGCCTTGAGCAATGCCGCAACATATTAAGACGTTTTAAGAAACCCTAGGGGCAGAGCATTATTCCCTGTGCTGTGTGTAAGCGCCGCATGATTTATACATAGTCATTAGCTGTTCTAATCCAACAGAAGTAACTCATTCTCAGAAATTTCAGGCAAGTTCAATTACATTTTGGACAGAAAAGAAAAGTTTTGTTTCATATGTAATAGAATTTGGTTTAATGATGTGCTAAATAGTCAACATTTCCAATAGTTTATTCATACCAGGCATGGAGAAGTAAAAAAAATATGATATATTCTGGTCCTGTTAAGTGCACATGGCGGATTAAAGGGTGGCTGTACAAGTATGTAGTGGATGCACCCTTGCTCCCCAAGACCCCCCACTAACACAATAAGACATGCGTTACTGTGCAGCAACATAGATGATGACTATAAAAAAAATAGTTTTCTTAAAAAAAAATAAAAAATTTAAAAAATATATATATAGTATTGCAACTCGCACATCCCATTATTACTGTTCAGTGAATTTGTGTCTATTGATATGAATGGTCCTCCAATGCGCTGATCATCTGGGAACCTGTTTCTTGGATTCCCCATAAGTAGTGCTGTGGCCCGGGGCACTTGGTGCAGGTGTTGTATGCAGCTGGTGGGCTTTGGTCTTTTGGGGGCAACTTGTCACAGTGGCCAGGAGTGGTAGTACTCACCCCTGGACACACAGGCACCAGATCTTGGTAGAACTGGTGTGAGGTGCAGTCGCAGGGAGTCCCGACTTAATTAGGAGTTTAACTTTACTTGAGATAACTTCAGTGCAATACACAGTATACAAAAACAACTGCTCACAGGTGCTAGTGCCAAAAATATAGAGTGTAAGTAGACCTTTGAGGTAGACTGTCGGAACATAGTTAGAAGAAGGAAAAGATTGTTATGCGCGGGTAGTGTAGGGACCAGATAGGAGCCCTCGCCTTATTAGTATCAGTACTCTGCAGGGATGTGTTGAAACTGTTTGAAGAAGAACTGACTGCCTTCTACCTACACAAGTCCTAGGTCTCTGTCTCTAGGTTGAGCTTCCACTGAAGTTTTCCCCAGGTGGACGAGTGTGTGTCAGTGAGGTGCCTCGGCTCTTAGCAACTTTGCCTTACTGGGGATCAGTCCCTCTGCTTTTCCTTAGGGGGTGACTGTCTTGATGGTGAAGGCAAGGGTTGGTCCTAGTCTTCCAGTTCCCCAACCTCTAGGGTTTAGCACTGCATACTGGTAGTCTTAAGGCCCTATTCCACGGAAAGATTATCGTCCGTATTTGGCTGATAATCATTACGTGGAATAGAAGGCAACGATCAGCCGACATCGTTCACGTCGGCTGATCGTTGCGTCGTTTGTCTTTCAAACATGTTGTCGCTCCGTGTCATAGTAGACTGCTGCTGTATGCTATGGGCTCCCCGGACAATCTAGCGATCATCTGGGCAGCCTCCCGGCAGCTCCCCAGGGCCCCTCCTGCACTCACCCGCTCGCTGCTGCCGCATAGAATAGCGCTAATAGCGCTCATTTGCTCCTCTCAGTCGGCCCATGGAATAGGGGCTTCAGTCTTTATTGAACTGAACTGAACTAGGTCAGAACCTAGACTAGACTCCCCTTTGACAGGAAACCCCTCTCCTATATAGGGTTGTGTAACAGGAAAAGAGGAGAGTGTGTGGAGTGATTGGTCAAATACAGCTAAACCTTTTACACACTGCAGCTGTGCACTGGGGACAGTGAGACACCTAGTGGCTGAAGTGGAAATAACAGCTGACAGCACTTGGTGTGACACCTGAGAGAGGTAAATTCTGACAGGCGGTTAAAACTTAGTGACCCCTGAACTGTGACACTACATAAGCTGTTGTCATTGGATGAAGTGGTCCAAAGTATAGCTAGATGCCCACTGAAATCTTGCTTCTGTGTAACATATAGATAAGATAGATGTCCAGAATTGTTCTTTATAGCTTTGGCTAATAGAGGGAGTTACAAGTGGAGACCTCCATTATAGTCATATGCCCTTATCAGGGATTTTCTAAGGCATGGCAACTAGGGATGAGCGCATATCGAGCATGCTCGAGGTTGATCGTTTGGTATTTGAATACCAGGGGCTGAAGAATTAAATGTAGCCCTATGGAATCCAGGAAAACATGGATCAAGCCTATGGCTATATCCATGTTTACCAGGACTCCCTAGGGATACATCCAACTTCTTCACCGGTATTCAAATGCCGAACGATCAGATTTGAGCATGCTCCAGTTACACTCAACTCGAGTGGTAATGTTACCTGACTCCCTTGTGCTGACCTCTGATTATTCTTTGCATAAAAAAAGACTAATCAGAGAACAGGGATCTCCTGACTGTGATGTATAAGGAGAAGAAGAAAAGGGTGCACAACGGGTGTTGGTTGTAGGTGCTTTTCACGGAAGGGTTGGTAACCCCAATATATAGTAATAGAAAAACTCCGTAGCACTCTTTTCATGCAAATTAGTTTAGAGTTTATTAGACAGCGTGATGGGAACAAAGCCAGGCATATACACAATATTAGTGCAAAAGCAAAAATAGCTTATTTTAAGGCGACTGGTGACGTTTCGACCAAACCTTGGTCTTTTTCAACGTCGCTGTGAAGAGAAAATATATACATAAGTGCCTGATCATAGTACATAGAATAAGTAAAAAGGACATCATGTAGTAATCCTAAGGTAATCATGAAGCCTAGATACATAGTGGACTAAATATACAGATGATGGATAGTAGCATCAATTGGTATAAATAAAATTGGTATCTCAAGGTATGCATCAATAAGGATCCCTGTAGTATATATATCACTATACATAGGTATGCATATATCAAATCAAGGGCATATGCTGGTATACATAACATTATAGCAGAAAATCCTGGTATTACAGGGGAGGGGGTTCCATCCATCTGGACGGCGGTATATGGTATAAACTAGACATCTGTGCTAGAGGGATATCATGGATAGTCATGCAGGTGAATACAGTCAGGCCAAAATAGTTAATGGGAAGGGAGATGGGGAGAGGGTATGGAGGGAACATAAGGCAGGTAGGGTATCAGGGTAATGGGTGAGGTCTGGGGGATAACACAGGAGAAGGTATGGTCCATGGGTGTGGAGGGTAAGGTGAGAAGGAGGTAGAGAGAGAGAGGTCACGGTGGGGGAGATAGGGATGAAGTGGCTCTTACCAGTAGGTAGTAGGGAACAGGAGCGCTCCTGGCGTTCTCCTGTGCGTGTCAAGCGCTGTGTGCCGTCGGCCGGACCGGCCGCGCTCTAAAAGCCCGATAACCGGAAGTGCCGGCGCGTCACTTCCGGTTTGCCGGCTTATGCGTTCCACAGTGGAACGCATCGGAGAAAAACATGATGTGTTGGGTAAGCCGTATCGTATCCGTAGATTGGGATGATAGGTATGATTGGGACCTAGAAAGTAGCTGTGATATGTGGAAATAAAGATGAAATGATGGGGTAATAAAAGATATCTAACTATGGGGTGGAAAATGTCATGATACTGTGTATGGAGTCAGTAATGCTGGGATATAAATAATAGGATGATCTGGACAAGAAAGGCAGAATATAGAAGGATGAAGTGGGGTGGGGTAGTAAGTAGGACAGACACATGAGGAAAGAGGGGAGAGCAGGGGGGGGGGAAAGGGGGGAACGGGGGAAAGGAGGGGGGAGACCGGACAAGGGGGAAAGGGGGGGAGGCATACTACCTCCTGGGATCTGAGGATGGTGTGACTAGTTGACCTGAAAGTAAATAGGTACAAGGTCAAATATATTGGTACAGTAATATACATCATGTCATACAGTATATACATCAGAATAAAATGTCGTATTCACGATTTAAGCCATTAGGGGTGAGAGTCTGAAGTGTGTGAATCCAATAGGATTCACGTTTCCTCAGTAGTAGGTTCACATTACCACCTCTTCTTGGGTGGTTAACCTGTTCCAGTACTTGGAACCTCAATTGTGCCACCGTGTGTCCTTTATCCAAAAAATGTTCTGGGATGGGAAGCCACGTTTTCTTACAGCGTATTGTAGACTTGTGGCTGCTCATCCTGTCCTTCACCCTCTGAGAAGTCTCGCCAACGTAGGCGAGTCCGCAGGGGCACTTGATCATGTATATTACATTGCGGCTGTTGCATGTAAAGTGTCCCTTGACCTTGAAGGATTTTCCTGTTAGTGGGTGTGAGAATTGTTCACCCTTGATAACATTTGAACAGCTCATGCAGCCCAGGCAAGGGAATGTGCCGTTCAATTTGGGATTGAGTACAGTTTGTCTGGGGCCTCTACTAAGGCTACCTATGTCGGCCCTGATGAGTGTGTTGCGGATGTTCGGGGGACGTTTCAGACACATCATGACAGGTTCTGAAAACTCTGGAATGTGTGGATATGATTTATTGAGAATTGGCCAATGTTTCTTGACTATTTGTTGGATTTTGGGGATCACGGGGTGGTATGTATGTACAAATGGGATGCGGGGGGCTCTGTTTTCTTTACGTGTGGTTGGGTTATTGGATAAGGAGAGTGTTTTTTCTTGTTGTAGTAATGATCTGGGGTATCCGCGGTCCTGGAATTTAGTGGCCATGTTGTCTATTCGTTCTGGTATCAATGTGTTGTCTGAGACTATTCTGGTCACTCTTTTGAACTGGGATCTCGGAAGTGAGAGTTTGGTGGCTCTGGGATGGCAGCTTTTAAAATGGAGTAGGCTATTTCGGTCTGTGGGTTTGGAATAGATATCGGTGTTAATTAGGCCTTCCGGGTTTTTGATGACTAATGTGTCCAGAAAACAAATTTGATGTGAGTCTTGGTGTATTGTGAACTGGAGCTCGGGGCGGATACTGTTCATGTATGTGAAAAATTGTGTCAAGGTGTCTTCCGTACCGTGCCAGATGCAGAACACATCATCGATGTATCTATACCAGCAGAGTGCATGGGTTTGGAACAGTGGGTGTGTGTAGATGTGTTCTGATTCGAATAGGGCCATGTAGCTATTGGCATATGGAGGCGCCACATTCGAACCCATCGCGGTTCCGCATCGCTGCATGTAATAGGTATCGTCTGTTCTTTCTACAACAGACCTATCTAGTCAAGCAGCCAACTTTTGCATTGAGCTACTACATATAGTGTTACACAAAAACTTTTTTCTTTTTGGCGATACCTATTACATGCAGCGATGCGGAACCGCGATGGGTTCGAATGTGGCGCCTCCATATGCCAATAGCTACATGGCCCTATTCGAATCAGAACACATCTACACACACCCACTGTTCCAAACCCATGCACTCTGCTGGTATAGATACATCGATGATGTGTTCTGCATCTGGCACGGTACGGAAGACACCTTGACACAATTTTTCACATACATGAACAGTATCCGCCCCGAGCTCCAGTTCACAATACACCAAGACTCACATCAAATTTGTTTTCTGGACACATTAGTCATCAAAAACCCGGAAGGCCTAATTAACACCGATATCTATTCCAAACCCACAGACCGAAATAGCCTACTCCATTTTAAAAGCTGCCATCCCAGAGCCACCAAACTCTCACTTCCGAGATCCCAGTTCAAAAGAGTGACCAGAATAGTCTCAGACAACACATTGATACCAGAACGAATAGACAACATGGCCACTAAATTCCAGGACCGCGGATACCCCAGATCATTACTACAACAAGAAAAAACACTCTCCTTATCCAATAACCCAACCACACGTAAAGAAAACAGAGCCCCCCGCATCCCATTTGTACATACATACCACCCCGTGATCCCCAAAATCCAACAAATAGTCAAGAAACATTGGCCAATTCTCAATAAATCATATCCACACATTCCAGAGTTTTCAGAACCTGTCATGATGTGTCTGAAACGTCCCCCAAACATCCGCAACACACTCATCAGGGCCGACATAGGTAGCCTTAGTAGAGGCCCCAGACAAACTGTACTCAATCCCAAATTGAACGGCACATTCCCCTGCCTGGGCTGCATGAGCTGTTCAAATGTTATCAAGGGTGAACAATTCTCACACCCACTAACAGGAAAATCCTTCAAGGTCAAGGGACACTTTACATGCAACAGCCGCAATGTAATATACATGATCAAGTGCCCCTGCGGACTCGCCTACGTTGGCGAGACTTCTCAGAGGGTGAAGGACAGGATGAGCAGCCACAAGTCTACAATACGCTGTAAGAAAACGTGGCTTCCCATCCCAGAACATTTTTTGGATAAAGGACACACGGTGGCACAATTGAGGTTCCAAGTACTGGAACAGGTTAACCACCCAAGAAGAGGTGGTAATGTGAACCTACTACTGAGGAAACGTGAATCCTATTGGATTCACACACTTCAGACTCTCACCCCTAATGGCTTAAATCGTGAATACGACATTTTATTCTGATGTATATACTGTATGACATGATGTATATTACTGTACCAATATATTTGACCTTGTACCTATTTACTTTCAGGTCAACTAGTCACACCATCCTCAGATCCCAGGAGGTAGTATGCCCCCCCCCCTTTCCCCCTTGTCCGGTCTCCCCCCTCCTTGTCCAGTCTTTCCCCCGTTCCCCCCTTTCCCCCCCCCCTGCTCTCCCCTCTTTCCTCATGTGTCTGTCCTACTTACTACCCCACCCCACTTCATCCTTCTATGTTCTGCCTTTCTTGTCCAGATCATCCTATTATTTATATCCCAGCATTACTGACTCCATACACAGTATCATGACATTTTCCACCCCATAGTTAGATATCTTTTATTACCCCATCATTTCATCTTTATTTCCACATATCACAGCTACTTTCTAGGTCCCAATCATACCTATCATCCCAATCTACGGATACGATACGGCTTACCCAACACATCATGTTTTTCTCCGATGCGTTCCACTGTGGAACGCATAAGCCGGCAAACCGGAAGTGACGCGCCGGCACTTCCGGTTATCGGGCTTTTAGAGCGCGGCCGGTCCGGCCGACGGCACACAGCGCTTGACACGCACAGGAGAACGCCAGGAGCGCTCCTGTTCCCTACTACCTACTGGTAAGAGCCACTTCATCCCTATCTCCCCCACCGTGACCTCTCTCTCTCTACCTCCTTCTCACCTTACCCTCCACACCCATGGACCATACCTTCTCCTGTGTTATCCCCCAGACCTCACCCATTACCCTGATACCCTACCTGCCTTATGTTCCCTCCATACCCTCTCCCCATCTCCCTTCCCATTAACTATTTTGGCCTGACTGTATTCACCTGCATGACTATCCATGATATCCCTCTAGCACAGATGTCTAGTTTATACCATATACCGCCGTCCAGATGGATGGAACCCCCTCCCCTGTAATACCAGGATTTTCTGCTATAATGTTATGTATACCAGCATATGCCCTTGATTTGATATATGCATACCTATGTATAGTGATATATATACTACAGGGATCCTTATTGATGCATACCTTGAGATACCAATTTTATTTATACCAATTGATGCTACTATCCATCATCTGTATATTTAGTCCACTATGTATCTAGGCTTCATGATTACCTTAGGATTACTACATGATGTCCTTTTTACTTATTCTATGTACTATGATCAGGCACTTATGTATATATTTTCTCTTCACAGCGACGTTGAAAAAGACCAAGGTTTGGTCGAAACGTCACCAGTCGCCTTAAAATAAGCTATTTTTGCTTTTGCACTAATATTGTGTATATGCCTGGCTTTGTTCCCATCACGCTGTCTAATAAACTCTAAACTAATTTGCATGAAAAGAGTGCTACGGAGTTTTTCTATTACTATGTGATGTATAAGGGGCATTATTGAGTTCTTAGTCCGTCCTCATATTTTCAACTTTCCGATTTCTGCTCCATTCGTAGCGTTTCATTTAGTATTGTACAATTATCTTATTACAGCTATATAAACCTCATAAAACATCATCCAGTGACAGCTGAAGGCAGAGGGAATCCAGTTGGCTCTATGGTTATGCTATCGTCACGGCTTGGGTGTTCTGATGTGGTATTTTCCTGCTGTTTTGGGTCATCTGGTGGAAGACCACAAACACTACTCTAGCTATGCAGGCGGATAATGAATTGCAGCTCCCTGTTTTGCTTTCATTAACGCTGCACAGGTTGGATCTGAAGCCCATCTGCCTGATGACATCATCCGCAATGTTCTTCTTGTAACGAGTCTATTAATCTGCTGTCTAATTAGTATTCGCATTAATTGTATGTGACTAATAGGAAAGTTTATCATAGTAATCAGCCACTGCAAAGGATAGCAGGGGACGTCTGGTTTAGAGAATTCTGACTTTATAGTGGACGATCCCATCATCTGTTAACCAGGGAGAGCAGCAACAAAGGATATCTCTAACTCTGGAGGACCAGGCACACTAAGTAGTCAAGTGGGTGGTCCTACTCCAAGATTGACATCTCTAGACATGCACACTTATTCAGAGAGCTGTCAATCACTGAGTAGGACTGCCAACTTGACTTCTTTACATGAATGAATGACAAGTTACCCAGAAATTTTTGCCACGGCACACACCGAGCTGTAAGAAATAATACTCTCATCCCCCTTACTCTGTGTGGTCCTCTGCACCATCCACAAGCTTAGACGCTGCACATTCAATGTATAGCTGTATAAAACTTTCCGTGTCTTCATTCTGCTCTAAAATAGCTTAAAGTGGTTATCCAGCGCTACAAAAACATGGCCACTTTCTTTCAGAGACAACATGACTCTTGTCTCCAGTTCAGGTGTAGTTTGCAATTAAGCTCCATTCACTTCAATGGAACTGAGCAGCAAAACCCCGCCCAAGCTGGAGACAAGAGTGTGGCTGTCTCTGGAAGAAAGTGGCCATGTTTTTGTAGTGGATAATGGGATGGTCCGAACCTGGTTCCCACTCTCTGCCCGCTCCGTGGAGAGGGTGGATACAGCGGGAGGACCGCTTGGAAAACTGAGATACAACCATAACCATAGGCTGTATCCCAGTTTTCCAGGCGGTCCTCCCGCTGTATCCACCCGCTACACGGAGCGGGCAGACAGCGGGGATCTGATGCCGAGCGTTCGGGTTCATACGAACCCGAACCTCGGCAGGTTCGGACCATCCCTACTGGATAACCCATTTAATTTCATCAGTGAACAGTGTCACCTAGAAAATAGACAGTCCATTCTCACCTACTCATCTACCACGCTGTGGCCTCTCTTTGCGAGACAGACTCGTCTCGGCAGTAACAGTCAATCACTGACTGAAGCAGGACAGCATTGCGGCCAGTGATTGGCTGAGCAGGCTGTCACCGCTGAGATGAGTCTATCTGAGTAGTAGGGGGGTCCCAAGACCCGTCCTGCCGCTCGCCGAGACAGGAAAGTTAGTACTGTACTTGTAATCAATTTCCCCCTGCCCCTGCCGGCTGCTGGATTTTATAATCCACTGGACTTTTCCTTAAAAAAATATGAATGCTTGGAGTATCCCTTTAAAAAAAAGAAGACAAAATCCCAGCTGGCTGCACATCTACCAATAAATATGCGTATGTATAAGGGAGTTGGGGTAATACATGTATATAGACCAGCTATTGCCCAAGCTGCTCTATGGGAAGACTCTGATGCAAGAATACATAGCTGTCAGGTGAAGGTTCTACGACGCCTAAGAATTACATAGGCGCCCTGTCCCCAGATAGCTTCATTTTTCATTTGCATGTTCCAATTTCCGTGGCGCCGCACGTGTCATAGACATTGATGCAAGGGAAGGAAAAATGTCACGTAACACTGATGGCCGTCAATGGAAGAAAAAGGTCTACAAGGCCAACAGCGGATTTTTTCAATTAGTCCGGGACATATCTTGCATACTACCAGAGGGGCACGGAAATGGCTGCTGTGCGTGGATTACATTGATACACAGTATTATGTCAAAATGCTATGACAGCCCAGGGGCAATGTTGGCAACGGGCAAGGAAGATGAATACAGTTCTATGACCTGGCAGAAAATTTTAATAGAGAACATTGTATATAGGATTTCATACTGATGTACATCACAACATGGTATTGAATGGGAACAAGTTTTATTCAGAATTCTTCAATGTCAACCATTATGAGTTGTGGGTTATAGCTTACAATTTACTACTGAACTGTTGTAATTGAGACCTTAGCACTAAACCTTGTGTTGGAGCTGTGACTCATTGACTTTTATGGGAGAGGGTTGTGGGCATGCTCAGTGACATGTGCAGAGGTCCCCCTGCAGGGAGGAGGAGGAGCTGAGTTTTCCATCATAGAGGTGATGGGAGACGTATTGGAATAAAGCTAGGGTATGGACAGGGCAATACTGGGCACTAGAGCCTAGCCCCAAACATATGGGACAGCACTGCTCATGGTTGTAAGCGCACAGAAGAGAAAAATAAAAAAACAGAACAAGAGATTTGTCTAGGCATCTGCTATACAGCTGGATGCTTTTGAATTATGTTCATTTAGGAAAATCTTTTTAAAGGGGCTATCCAGCATTAGAAAAACACGGCCACTTTCCTCCAGAGACAGCACCACTCTTGTCTCCAGCTTGGGTGCAGGTTTTGCAACTCAGTTCCATTAAAGTTAATGGAGCTTAATTGCAAATCGCACCTGAACTGGAGACAAGAATGGTGCTGTCTCTGGAAGGAAGTGGACATGTGTTTTTTTTAACATTTGATAACTCCTTTATATGATTTTCCTAACTTAATGCTCATAACTCCTGCCCAGGGCCAGGTGAGTATGTGTTGGTGCCAGAGATGCCATTCAGGGGTACAGGGGGTTGCTGGTGTGAGCTGCAGTCCAGGGGGTGCTAGTCGTGTACCATGAAGGAGATCATGCGTTGCTGAGCCCCCTTACTGTACGGGCCCCATAGCAGTTACGTGGTCTGCCTTCATGGTAGCTACACCACTGGCAGTTGGTGAGTAGAGATGAACGAAGAGCAGAAAATCTTAGGTTCTATAGAACTCGAACCTTGTTGAACCTTCCGCATTTGATTCCTGATGCCTTCCTGGTCCACAGGGAAGGAGGAGAAAGCCCGAGTACCGCCTGGAATTCCAGAATTCAGCCTAGGTAATAGGCTGTATCCCGGAATTCCAGGCAGTACCCAGGCTGTCTCCTCCTTCTCCACGGAACGGGAAGGCATCGGGAATCAAATGCAGAAGGTTCAACAAGGTTAATTTTTTATAGAACCTAAGATTTTCCGCTGTTCGATCATTGGTGAGTAGAGCAGGAGAAGGAGAGAAGGAATGTCTTTTTTGGCAGCCTCTGCTACATAGCCCTGTAACATGCAGCAGTAGTTGTCATTCCCTGTGTGTTACTGTTAAAGTGTCCAAAGAAAAACAGTGATCCAGCACGTAGCGAAGAACGTTGCCTTTATTTTGCAGTTGCAGATAATAACAAGTGATACGCCATAGTGCAGGGACCCCACAGAGATCAGACGCGTTTCGAGTGCATGCGCACTCTTGCTCACTGAACTTGCTTGCTTTAGTGAGCAAGAATGCCCATGCGCTCTAAACGCGTCTGATCTCTGTGGGGTCCCTGCACTATGGTGTATCACTTGTTATTATCTGCAACTGCAAAATAAAGGCAACGTTCTTCACTAGGTGCTGGATCACTGGTTTTCTTTGGATTCGTTGGCACACACCAGCCAGGTGTGGATCCGCAGCACCGGAGAGGGCCTACAATCGGTGAGCTGATACATTTACCCTTCACTGTTAAAGTGTACCTGTCATGATGGCCGCTGCCGGTTCCCATGGAGAGTTGCGCTCATTGTGTGGAGACCCAAACTTTCTGATGAACAGAGGATGCGGCAGCGAGCCGTCATGACAGGTACACATATACTGTATGGACATACATTTAAGTGACCAGAATTAGTTTTGGAGGAGCTTACCCCCTCTTTTTCTCAATGTTCTATAATATTCAGTGATTTAGGGAAGTTCCTCTAAATTATACTGTAGACGTAACCACCCTGTATTCCAGCAATGATTGATATGACATCAGATATTGACCAATTTATTTACTCATAAACTTGATTGGAAGCAAATGTGTTGGATATCTCACAATAGTTGTCAGGGCTCCAGCCTGCAGAGGCGTATAATTGAGGGAATGTTGTCAACACGCTCAACCCACCCATGGTGCTTCTTTTTCTGCTCCAATTTGGCTTGTACCAGTTACTGAACACTGCGTTACCCAAGGGCCTTCCAATATACAGCAGATTATTGACTGGGCAAAGGCATCCTCTTGGTGGGGAGACTTTAGCTGGTACCTGCTTCTATCACTACATAGATATAAGAAGAGCTACTCATTGTAAGTGGTCAGGGACTATATCTACTATATAGAAGGAATGTAGGATTTATTGACCATGGGGTTTTTCTCATTAGAAACAAATGGATTAAGAATAGGGGGTTGGAGTAAGATAGAGAAAATGTTCTTAATAATTGTCATGTAGAATTATTATCCCTCAATAGTCTTCATGCTCTTTCTGTTATTTATCTGGCGTAAAAAGAGAAATCCTCCCCTACGACCTTAAAACCTCAAGTTAAAACCTCTCCAGATATATTGTTTTATATAAAAATTTCCTTATGAACAATCTCATTACAATAGGCGTCTATGACAGTTATATGGGGCTGTATGCAGGGTCTGGATAATAGCACCATAGCAGTGTCCCATCTGGAGTTCCATCATGGAGGCTGGATGAACAATAGCAACTGATCCGGGACAATCAGAGTCAGAATAATCTACCATTACATCCAATGATAACATTAAAAAAAGCTTCTTTTAACTACAATGTGCCTGGCAGCAATGTATATGGTGTCCACCAGAGGATTGTCACAATTTGCAATATACAGTTAAAGGGGTTGTAATCGCAAGCAGTTTTGCAATATACTTGCTTTTTTTCTTTCTTTGTTTAAATCACGGCCACTAGGTGTCTCCCTTCCTGTCATACTGTGGTCCATGCTCCCTCTGGGCTGATACTTGGTCTTTTCTCTGTCTTTTGTGCACTCACAGACATGGCTTGGTATTAACAGCCACTCCTGAGTGCACATGTAGCGGAACAGCTACTGCGTGTCCATATTCAGTAGCAGAGAATCCTGGGGTTGGTAGCACTGTATGGTCAGCTCTCCTGTCACACAGCATCAAAACCTCTTAAACTTTACTGTAACATTATACTGACTGAATTGTTTTGTGACAAATAAGCTTCATAGTCCGATAATATAATTAAAAGTTAATAATATACTTAGCCTAAGTAAATCTTCCCTCACTGAGGAGGATTAGAGATCGAGCAGGGACCTTCCACCTTCTAGGGCCTTCTGTACCAGTTTTGGTGTCTGACTGGTGCATACTGGTGCATCTCTTGCTCTTACCTTGGCATATATAGCCACCTGGTGGCAGCAACATCTACAGTGCATGAATAATACATAATTTAGCTGGAAACACACGCAGTGAGACACTACAGCAGCACCCTGTCCCGAGTGGATGGCAGGCCTGCAGGTTCTTTGAATGGAGAAGGAAATAGACATCAGAACCAATTGTACCAAGTAATGATGCGTTTACTCAGAGAGATTTATTTGACAGATTTTTTAAGCCAAAGCCAGGAACATACTATAGACAGAGAACAGGTCATAAAATAAAGACTTTTATTTCTCCTCTTCTCATATCCATTCCTGGCTTTGGCTTCAAAAATATTTCAGATAAATCTCTGTTAACACACCATAAGTCTGGCAGATATACAATATGGTCTGAATCTGTGCTACTGATTTGTGCTACTCAATCATCACAAGTAGCCATAGAGGCCCTGGACAGGCTGGAGGCACCAACAGCCTCCAGCCTGTAAGACCAACACTAACACTGTAGGACAGGCAATTGCTAACAGTCCCTATGGGTGGAATCCAACCATGGAGGACCTGCTGGAGTCTCACATTTCCTGGTTTGTAGAAGTACAGTAACTTTTTACTGCAAGCACCAAATGTAACCCCCTTACAACCTATTTACTGTCCTTGTGTCTGGTTATAGCAAAAATCAGAACCAGTTAGAAAGTCAGGATCCAGATGTAATACGATATTAGATATGATAAATGGATTTACTAAAGGGAATATCACGGGACACCTAGCGGTTTCACCTTGATCTTCGCACCTGCTTTTGGCACCATCTCCAAAGGAATGGAAGCCGCAGAGGAAACAGCTAGATGACAGTGTCAGGCGGTGTTTTTGGATGCTAACTGGGACATTATGGTGGCTCAGTGGTTAGTACATTTCTCTTTTACTGCTGGGGTCCTGGGGGGGGGGGGGGCATTGAGTATTATTCGGGACTGTCTAAACCCGAACTTTCTGCATTTGATTACCAGTGGCTGAAGAAGTTGAAAGCAGCCCTAGGGCTGCTTGGTAACCATGGATACAGCCATAGGCCACAGGCTGTATCCATGTTTGGCTACGTTCACACGTAGCAAAACTAGCAGAATTGTCCGCCACGGAATGCCGTTAGCCTCCCTCTCATAATGGGAGTCTATGGGAGGCACGCGCTGCTGCTCTCCCCGCACTGAAGAATGAACATGTTCATTCTTTAGCGCGGAGAGACACTGTGAGAACAGCAGTGCGCGCCTCCCATAGACTCCATGAGGCTAACAGCATTCCGTGGTGGACAATTCCGGCACTGAATTCTGCTAGTTTTGCTACGTGTGAACGGGGCCTTTTCCTGGACTCCTTAGAACTGCATTCAACTTCTTCAGTGACCGGTAATCAAATGCAGTGAATTGGGGTTTGGACAAACCCGAACATACTCAATGTTTGCTCATCTCTAGTCCTCCTATTATTTTGACACTATATAATATGCAGTAACAGGAGGTAAGGGAGGGTTATGAGGAAGGTCCTTCAAGGGCACAACCAACCTAATCACCTTCATTAATACACAAAGACAGTCAGCTGATCATCATGTGTATTGGGCCATCTGTAGGAATAGCTGACAGCCAGATATATTTTTCTACGATGGCTAAAGCCTATGGTATATGGTATATAGTGGTGGAGACGGCACACTGAGGAGGTGGTGCACTTGGTAGGGCAGCGTCCCAAAAATAGTAATAGGAAGAATCCTGGCACTCACCAAGCTAAATTATACTTGTTTATTGAGTGCCAAAAACATCATGGGGTACAGGAAGACACCTTTTGGCATACAGCCTGATGAAGGCTATATGCTAAAACGCGTCCTCCTGTACCCCATGATGTTTTTGGCACTCAATAAACAAGCATAATTTAACTTTGTGAGTGCCGGGACTCTTCCTAAGGTGTATGGTATGGCAACCTTTATTGCGAGGGATCCTCAGCTGACCTTTGCATTGGGAGTATGTAAACAATGGGCCTATGTCTTTAAAGACAGGGATGGTTAGAATCAAGTCTTGTGTGCTGGACCAACATCAGACAGGTGTGCTTCCTGCCTGAGCAATTCCTGGGGAAAGTCAGAAACATGTTTTGCTCGAATTCATAACCGTTCACAGACAAGATGCAAAAAAATCTTCAAAATACCTCTCATATCAGAAGGATTAAGCCTTATTTGTTTATAATCCCGCAAGGCTTTGAAGTGATCAGTTACAGATTTACTTTGTAACCCTCAGCATTAGGCGGCTTTATTGAATTTCTGGCAAACATTCGGAAGAGTCTTGCCATTCACTTACTGTTGTAGTGTCAATGTGTTTTCCTCGATTAGGCTCACATTACCACGTGTTGAAAGAGTCACTCTCACCTTTACTTCCTTGTTGCCTTTTTGTTCGGAGACAGTTGGATTTGTTGAAGCGATATAAAGGGGCAAGCACAAAGAATAAAGGAGAACCCTTGTTGTACAACCACTTGAGATGCCTTCTATTCAACTTGGATTACATGGAACGGAAGCTGGAAGTCACTTGTCTATCCTCATCGTTGATGGGTCATTTATATGGAGTCTCGGAACTAAAAAAAAAAACTGGAACTTATTCCACATCAATTATCATCAAAATATTACTTTGTTAAGGAGTAGTAGTACATACTTAGAACAAATTTCCAGCAGATGTGGTTGGTAAATCTACAATAACAGAATTTAGACCTGCCCAACACAAACATATATCTATCCTAAGAGAATAAGGGGAAATAATATAAGGGCAGACTAGATAGACCTAGTGGTCTTTTTCTGTTGACAATCTTCTATGTTTCTAATTCTATGAAGCAGAAGATATTGTGTTGTTCCCCATGTTGTCTCACATTGCAATAACTTGTTGGATCCCAGCGGCCTCACGCACCAGTTTAAGGACCTGACAGGTTAGGAGAACAGCCTTCCAATGCTTTGGGATGCAACAGAAAGCTCTGGCATTCCAGTTACTTCAATGGACATGACTGGTTTTCAAGTAACAGAGGTCCAGTCATGTTCGCGACATCTCTTTCTGCCCTGAGAGAAGCCTTCTTAATCAGTCTTAACTGGCAGGAGGGGCCCAGTAAATGTGATGATAACTGATTCGAAAGTGATTTCAAAACCAGTCACGGCTGCGTGCTTTTAAGCTCTCTTTGGCATCCCAGAGTGCTGAAGAGAACATATAGAGAAAGAATATAGAGAAATAATGTGCCGTCAAATGACACTGGTCCGGAACTGTGGGTAGAATGTCCGCTCAGTGAATATTATATGACGAATTCCTAGGTGGCCTCACCAGATACTATAAAACGAGGACCCCCGATGAGGCCCTGGTTACCTTCCAAATATTGTATTTCTATATTGTTATAGGAATCAGCCATATTATTTGACAGAACTTTTTTTTTTTTTACACAGATGTCTTCCAGAAATGGAAATGAAGTAATCCACCTTATTCTTCATACACCTCTATTGAAAAGCTGCCATAAGATAAACCAATGGGAAATAAAAGATTTGTCAAAGAGAAGAGGAAATGTGAAATTTGTATGTTGAACAGATGTGAATGAGAACACCAACACAATAGTGAACAATGCTGATTTTGTTCTGCATTATATATTGGAAGTGTAGGAAAATAGCCATATGTACAGTGTAAAATAGTATATACTATAAAATGATGTTAAGATTCTTGCATATTTTCTATTGTTTCTGTCATCATTTTATATTTATATTTTTGCAAAAAACGGATGCATTTGTGTGCATCCATTTTGATCCATTTTTCCATTGACTTCCAGATCAGTTTTTTTTGACGGACACAAAAACGTAGCTGACACTACTTTTGTCTCCGTTAAAAAAACAGATCCGTTTTGATCCGTTTTTTTTTTTTAATGTAAGTCAATCGAAAAACGGATCAAAACGGATGCACACAAATGCATTGTTTTTTTTTATCCATTTTTTGCAAAAAAACGGATTGCAAAAACGCAGTGTGAACCTAGCCTAATAAAGGCAACGATCAGTTGAGAAACCAATCACTGGCTGATCATTGTCTTTCAGCAGGTTTAAAAGTCATCGGCCGCCGACTGTGCATATGTGGTAGGGTTTCCGAGTTGGTGTTGGAAGTGAGCTCAGCCGATGATGTTATTGTTGTGACACCAGTGCTAGTCCAGTACACAGGCGTGATGTTAATACCTGCTTGTTGTGTATGGCTGGAACTATTCCCCAAAATGGTCGGTAATCTTCCGGGTTGTTGTGGGTTCCTTGGGGTCTTGTCACGGCAACCCTGAGTGGCAACTGACCCACTCAGACTGTCAGTACCTCCACCCACAGAAGGGGGGAAAATAACCCAAGGTGTGCGGTAGTGTGTGTATAGGTGCAGGTGCGAACAGACATGAGCAGAGTATACACCAAAATTAAGTTACGCAGATTTCCCTCAGCCTACGACAATAACTGTCTCATACTATGGATGGGGACTAAGTGTTACATATTTATGCACATATATTGGGTTCTAGTCATGAACTAACAAACCGATAGAAAAACAACTGAACCTCAGAATTATCGCAATATGGAAAATCTTTATTAGTTAAAAACACATATGAATGGAGAGAAGCAGGAAAGAAAGGATGAATCACAACTGGAAGAATGTTAAAAAACAACGTCATCGAACATCTATCTATCTATCTATCTCCTATCTATCTATCTATCTATCTATCTATCTATCTATCTCCTATCTATCTATCTATTATCTATCTCCTATCTATCTATCTATCTATCTATCTATCTATCTCCTATCTATCTATCTATCTATCTATCTATCTCCTATCTATCTATCTATCTATCTATCTATCTATCTATCTATCTATCTCCTATCTATCTATCTATTATCTATCTCCTATCTATCTATCTATCTATCTATCTATCTATCTATCTATCTATCTATCTCCTATCTATCTATCTATCTATCTATCTATCTCCTATCTATCTATCTATCTATCTATCTATCTATCTATCTATCTATCTCCTATCTATCTATCTATCTATCTATCTATCTATCTATCTATCTATCTATTTCCTATCTATCTATTATCTATCTATCTCCTATCTATCTATCTATCTATCTATCTATCTATCTATCTATCTATCTATCTCCTATCTATCTATCTATCTATCTATCTATCTATCTATCTATCTTCTATCTATCTATCTATCTATCTATCTATCTATCTATCTATCTATCTACACAAAAACAAAATGCTGCTGCACTCGGTCAATGTTGAGGTGGGTGCCTGCGGTCGTTCCCGGGGACCAACAGGGAACACTTGATACAGTAGAAAAATGACCGTAGCACTCCAAATGTGATGAAAAAACCCACTTTCTATCTATCTCCTATCTATCTATCTATCTATCTATCTATCTATCTCCTATCTATCTATCTATTATCTATCTATCTCCTATCTATCTATCTATCTATCTATCTATCTATCTATCTATCTATCTCCTATCTATCTATCTATCTATCTATCTATCTATCTATCTATCTCCTATCTATCTATCTATCTATTTCCTATCTATCTATTATCTATCTATCTCCTATCTATCTATCTCCTATCTATCTATTATCTATCTATCTATCTATCTATCTATCTATCTATCTATCTATCTATTATCTATCTATCTCCTATCTATCTCCTATCTCCTATCTATCTCCTATCTATCTATCTATCTATCTATCTATCTATCTATCTATCTATCTATTATCTATCTATCTCCTATCTATCTATGTCCTATCTATCTATCTATCTATCTATCTATCTATCTCCTATCTATCTATCTATCTTCTATTATCTATCTATCTCCTATCTATCTATGTCCTATCTATCTATCTATCATCTATCTATCTATCTATCTATCTATCTATCTATCTATCTATCTGCTATCTATCTATTGATCATCTAGTTGTTTTTCTTAGCTACTTCTTTGCTCAGTTGATCCTTGTGTAAAGCTCTTGAATAAACGCAGGCTACTTGTTACATAAAATTACATTCGGTTCTGAAGTGTTACAGGAAACAAATACACTTTCTCTTAAATAAATACAGGGAGACAGTTGGTATGTTTTACATTTTATTACCACCATGTCTTGGTGTTTGGACAAGAAATGTATTACTGGGTGTTCTCCAAGTCCTTATTTAAGGCATAAATACCAAAATGGGCTTATTACAGACATTTCTCTGAAAGCACATGTCCTCCCCGAAACCACAAGACTTTATAGAGCATGACCTCAAGAGAGTGGAAGCCTCAAAAACACAGCGAATCATGCGGGAAATGCCGTGTAGTCATGCTGGTGTATGTTTTATCTGCTCCGATTAGTAGAATTGTAGGATTGTAGATAATATGGTAAAAGAGACACATTATTACTAGAGATGAGCGAACCTGGAGCATGCTTGAGTCCATCCGAACCCGAACTTTCGGCATTTGATTAGCGGTGGCTGCTGAACTTGGATAAAGCCCTAAGGCTATGTGGAAATCATGGATATAGTCATTGGCTGTATCCATGTTTTCCAGACAACCTTAGAGCTTTATCCAAGTTCAGCAGCCCCAGCTAATCAAATGCCGAACGATCAGGTTCGGATCAACTCGAACCCGAACCCGGTTCGCTCATCTCTAATTATTACACATAGATCCTCCACTCCAATCCAAAGATTTTTGTGTCTTCAACAGAAAGCAGCAGCTCAGAACTGGGGGAAGAAGACTGAGTAGATAATAACAAGTACAGAAGGAATTGTTAGTATCACCATATTAAAAGTTATGTTTAAGTGGAATACCCCTAAGTTAAGCAATCTGGGTCGGCAGCAGGGAAGGCATAAGAGGTATCAGGCAGAAACCAGACTTTTCCAGGAACACTAAAACAAATAATGCTCAGACACTAAGGAGTGGTTAGATGAGGGTTAAACAGCTTCTGTTGAAATGTTGGTAGGTAGGGGGCAGTTTTGGGTTATGCACACTGGCTCTTTAAATCCCAGGTCAGGCTATGAACTGCGAGAGAAGAGGAAAGAGCAGCGGTGACACTAGTGCTTGTCCCTCTTCCATTTACTTGTGCAACACAGCACATGTTAATAGTGTCATTGTCATCAAAGATATCCATAAAGATAACCATACAGACAGAGCCTGCGGCTATTACAGGATCCATGGAAAAAAATACAGTTTGTTCCATCTCCAACAATAATAGATGGTAAGAACCGGTACAGGAATGCTCACTGCATTATGTGACCTGACAGGCCGGCGCTCGCTTACTCCTGGACATTGCCCTGTGTAATAGGGGCTTAAAGAGGTACTCCAGCAAAAAGCTTTTTTCCAGTAATTGAAACACATTACATTATATAACTGTGTAATATGCTTCAATCACCTATCTGCCCCCCTTCCCTATCTTTTCCCCCTCAATCCCCACCAGGAAGTGAAGTAAACTCATTCTTACCTAATGACTGTTGACCCCAGGCTGCTCTGTGGCAGCCATTTTGTGACAATTACATCATCAAGAGGGAGCCTCCCTTTGTCAGATGACTCAGGTTGGTCAGCTCTGATTGACTGAACAAGATGTAAGCCATCTAACAGTTTTACAGAGACAGTTAGACATCACAGGAGACAAAGTGCATCAACTGGAGCTTCAGGGACCTGCAAATAGTGGGAAATTCAAACGGAAACAGACTCAGGAGGGATGGTAAGTGGGAAAACTATGTTTGATTGATTCATTTTTATTATTATTTTTTTTATCAGCGCTGGAGTACTTCTTTAAAGGACAAGTGCCATGAAAAACTTTTTCCCAGTAATTGAAGCACATTACAAAGTTATGTAACTCTGTAATATGCTTCAATCACCTATCTGCCTCCCTTCCCTGTCTTTTCCCCCCTCCACCCCCCAGCAGGAAGTGTAAGGGTTCTATTACACCAACAGATTATCTGACAGATTTTTTTGATCCAAAGCCAGGAATGGACTATAAACAGAGAACAGGTAACAATGGAAAGACTGAGATTCCTCGTCTTTTCTAATCCACTCCTGGCTTTGGCTTACAAAAATCTGTCAGATAATCTGTTGGTGTAACTCACACAGACCTAATTACTGTCGTCACCAGTTTCTTCTCTCAGCTCCTTGTGACGATGAGTCATCAGCAGGAGGACTGCTCTAGCTCCTGTCACACCAGCCTCCCCCTCCCCTGCCTTGTCAGGTGACTCAGCTTGCTCAGCTCCGATTGGCTGAACAACTGCAAGCCATCTGAGTCCATGTCACTTGCTTATCTTCCCTAGTGACATGACTCCTTCACTCACAGTCCACAGTGCACTTGGCAGCAGGAGAGAGTATGAGGGGAGGGGGGGGGCTGCCTATGTGCTGGGAGTCTGTCAGGAGGGAAGATAAGCAAGTGACATGACTCAGATGGCTTCCAGTTCTTCAGCCAATCGGAGCTGAGCAAGCTGAGTCACCTGACAAGGCAGGGGAGGGGGAGGCTGGTGTAACAGGAGCTAGAGCAGCCCTCCTGCTGATGACTCATCGTCGCTAGAAGAAGCTGAGAGAAGAGCTTGGTGACAACAGTAATTAGGTATGTGTGAGTTTAGTGCACTTCCCGGTGGGGGGTGGAGGGGGGAAAAGACAGGGAAGGGGGGCAGATAGGTGATTGAAGCACATTACACAGTTATATAACTTTGTAATGTGCATCAATTACTGAGAAAAAGTTTTTCATGGCACTTGTCCTTTAAGGTATAAGAGAATCCAGCCCATCAGAGGAGAGCTGTACGTAGGTGGTAATAGTAAAGCATTGCATCCTTTCACCTACTGCAGTGTGGTTTCACCCAGTTCTTGGTATAAAGCCAGGGGAAGCAGCATCCTGGCTCTGTCTACAGCCGAGAGATCCTCATTCCAAACATGTGGGAAGAAGCAGAACTTTGATGTTGCACATGTGGATAATCCGACTTCCCATCGCTGGGGAATACTGATAGGTGTGGTGCACACCAGCTTATATTGTCACAGCAGCTTTGCCTCAAAATAGTCTATGAAAGCGAAAAAAACACACAGACACATGTATCATGGGATTTACACGTGACAGCTATGATGTGTGACGCCGGCTCACAGCTGTCCCTAACAGAGAAAAATTCTGACTTATGCGGATTTATTCCTTTACTAGAAGAACCTTGTGGAGGGTCCTGTAACTAGAAGAACGACTGTTTGCAGTAGGGAACCTCAAAGTTTAAAGGGGTTGGCCACTTTATAGTAAAATAGTTCAGTGTACAGTATTAGTAGGTGTACTCACTGTATATACTGACAGCAGCTCCTTGTGTACCTCATAGAGCTAATATCAGGCTCCCCTCCTCCAGGCTGTGCTGCCCTGCTCTGTGGTGAGTCTGTCCATAAGATGACTGACATGGAGGAGCATGTGACCATACCCCGCCCCCTGTGTCCTTCATAGACATATGCAGGCTCAGTGGTGGACACTGACGAGCGCGGCCTGGTCACATGCTCCTCCATGTCGGCCATTTTATGGACACAAACATCAAAGAGCAGGACAGCACAGCCTGGAGGAGGGGAGTCTGATATTAGCTCTATGAGGTACACAGGGAGCTGCTGTCAGAATATACAGTGAGTACACTTACTAATACTGTACACTGAGAAATGTTACTATAAAGTGGCCAACCCCTTTAAGGAGTGCTCTAACCACTATGCATAGTATTGAAGATAAGAGTATGATCACAGGGGTCCAACTATTAGAACCCCTGCAATCAAGAACAGGGGTCCTAGTGGTCATTCTATGCATAGAGGATAAGTGTTAGCGATGGGACAAGTTGTCTAATCCATTTCTAGATATGTTACACATAGGTTGTTAAAGGCGTTATCCTGTGAAAATCTTTTAAATCAACTGGTTTCAGAAAGTTATATGGATTTGTAATTTACTTCTGTTTAAAAATTTTAAGTCTTCCCATACTTATCAGCTGCTCTATGTCCTGCAGGAAGTGATGTTTTCTTTCCAGTCTGACACAGTGCTCTCTGCTGCCACCTCTGTCCATGTCAGGAACTTTCTAGAGCAGTTGTAAGTCACCATAGAAAACCTATCCTACTCTGGACAGTTCCTGTCTTTGACAGGGGTAGCAGCAGAGAGCACTGTGTCCGGCTGAAAAGAATACAACACTTCCTGCAGGACATACAGCGGCTGATAAGTATGGGAAGGCTTGAGATTTTTAAATAGAAGAAAATTACAAATCTATATAACTTTCTGAAACCAGTTGACTAGAAAGAAAAAGATTTTTTGCTGGATAACACCTTTAAATGGGTTGACCAGCCTTCCAGAAACAGCACCTTTCCTGCCCTCAGTTTGGGTGTGGTATTGCAGCTCAGTTCCATTGAAATGAATAGGGCTGAATTGCAATACCACACAAACTGGGGGCAGGGGTGGCACTGTTTTTGCAAGAAAGTAGGGGTGCCTTTTTTATAGGATAGGGGTACAGGGGGATCGGGAGTGTCAGTGCGGCAGCTGTAGGGTACTGAGGTGAGCGTAGCTTGTTTATTCTTTACTCCACCCCAGCCACTGGGAATATTTTTCCCACAACAATCCCTTTAAATATTTCAAATTTAAAGGGGAAATGTTCCCTACTTCTTATAGGCTTAATAGTCACTAGTAATTATGAACATCCACTGAATTGTTAGTGACCTTCTGCTGACTAATGTTTTTACTGTGTTGAAATCTTAGGAAATTGTTCATTAAAGCCATAAATCTGGATTACACTGGGATTATCATGTTTCAATTATTTTCTGTTGTTCTTCAGTGACGAGGCATTGGTGGAATATCTACTTTTTATTACTTATTATTGGTGTGTTTTCGTTTCGGGCCATGAGCAATTTACTCACAGAACAATTCTAATTAGTCCAGGAACAAAGAGTGAGGAGGACGGCGATACACAGAGGACCTCCGCACATTATTAGCCCCCAGACATGGCCTGATGCGAGACCAAGATGAGGAAATCAGATATCAGAGCTATATCAGGGGTCACAATTGTTAGATAGACTAAAGCAAAGGTTTCATTTCTTCCATCCGTAATAAATACTTATTAATAAACCCAACTAAATTAGAATTTTCCTGCAATGTTACAAAACTTTTCCGCAATGTTTGATCTACAATGAATAACTCAGTCCAGACGGAAAGACTTAAAGGGATACTCCAACATCGTTTGCTTTCAAATCAACTGGTTTCAGAAATTTATATGGATTTGAAATTTACTTCTGTTTAAAAATTCCCAGTGTTCCAGTACTTATCAGCTGCTGTATGTCCTGCAGGAAGCGTTGTATTTTTTCTAGTCTGACACAGCGCCCTCTGCTGCCACCTCTGTCCACGTCAGGAACTGTCCAGAGTAGGAGAGTTTTTTTCTATGGGGATTTGCCTCTGCTCTTGACAGTTTCTGACATGGACAGAAGTGGCAGCAGAGAGCACTGTGTCAGACTATAAAGAATACACCACTTCCTGCAGGACATACAGCAGCTCATAAGTACTGGAAGGCTTGATATCTGTTTTTAAATAGAAATAATTCACAAATTTGTGTATCTTTCTGACACCAGTTGAATTAAGAACTATGGGAATGTGGAATTAGAAAATGATATGTTTTTATGTTAAACTTATTTTTTAAGAATTTTTGGTGATTTTTAAAAAATGTTAATTTTTACTGTCTATATCAGAGATTCACAACCAGGGTGACCAGACCCACCAGGTGCGCTGTGGTCCTCTGGTTACCAAGATAAATATATCAGTAAAAAAAATAACTGTTCTTCGGGTCATGTGGGAAGTATCACGGCAGAAAGTACCGTCCATGGTGCTGGATGCGTCTTTTCATGGAGTAGCAGCCATAACAGGCAACAGCCCTGCTCTCCTTGTAGGAAGCCTGTACTTACTGTAATGAATGTACTTCCTGTAATCAGCGGTACATCTGCAGTACATGCCACTTCCCACTCAAGAGAAGCCTTCCGTGCATCAGCACAACTGATCTTGGTAAGGAAGTGGTTAATTGTGTGGTGTCCCACTATGGGTGTTGCTCCTATTCACACCCTTCGTAAAAGTCTGTACTTTTTTGTGGTCTTATTGCAGCTACAGTATTACTAAAGATGACCACTAGATGTCGCTATATTGTAAAACTAAAGTATGGAAGCTGCACAGCTGGAGTGTCTCAAAGGGTAATTGTTTGTGTGTGTACCAGATTCTGTTAACCAGTAGGATCTCTCTTTTCTTCTGTCCTATCACCTCCTACATTTCCCCTCTTCTGTTGCACTCTTTCCACCCAACCACAGCGCACCTTACATGCTGGTTAGGAAGTTAGTCCCTTGGGTGAAGGAGGAGTCTTAGTTGAGCTTTGGTGGAGAAAGGACGCAGCTCAGATAGCTCTCCACCGTGGTTCTACTCTGCCAGGTCCTCTCAGCCCCCTCCCCCGTGATATTCAATAGATTTTAATTTACGCAAGTCCTGAAGGAAAGAAGGTTTCTGAATCATAATAGAAAAGGATTCTTCACTGTACAAGCAGCTTTTTGCAATAGTTATGGTAATTTGCTGAAAGAATTCATAAGGCGCCATTCTTGAACTATATATTATCCCAAGTCCTGTGTCCTAGATAAGTGGAGATGGGAGGCTGATCCAGGGATTTATTCTGATTGCCATATCTGGCATCGGGAGGGAACATGAGACCATTGGCAGAAAGCAGAACTATTAAAGTCTCAGCCTTATTAACTATACTACTATGTTACATACTTGGAAATGCAGCCTTTTTATAGCTCTACAAATGCCAACAATGCGATTTCCCCCAGGATTTCCTTTTCTTATAGTTTACTAGTTTTCTTCCCTAATATTTCGCTGCAGTTACGATACGTGGGTCATATTAGAAATCCCATGCTGACTGTACGTACCCTTATAAAATACTTACATCCATACTGAAATCTCTATATTGGTCTTAGATCAGGACTGCGTTTTAATGTAGGGCGGAAAATTAAACAAAATGACTTTAAGATTTATTGGCGTGAGCTGCAGCGAAAAGCGTACAGGGCCTCTGTGTATAACATCGGCTCTCTGCCTAATGTCTGTGTGGCCTCAGCCCAGGATAGGAACACTGCAATGTACAAGGGGTATCATAATATATCCTGTGTATAAAGATAAGCACTGATATAGAAGAACCATTAAAGGGGTATTCCCCCCAAGAGCTAAAAAAATGAAATGCTCCCAAACCTAGCTGGCCTTACTCACCAAGTCCCCCTGAGAATTTTGAGCCATCTCCCATCTTTCTAGCTGCTTCCGTTCCATAGTTACAAGTTTTTTAAAAAGCCGAAATATATCCAACATGGCGCTGGACAGAAAACTACATCTCCCATCATGCAATGCTTATGCCTGATTGGTCCATGATGTAGCAGAGCTGATATCCACAAGATATAGCAGAATTTAGGTGAGTCAGCAGAGTAGCAGAATTGAGTCAGCAGAGTAGCAGGTTAGTAGGGGGGGTCGCACTCTGCACAGGGCCGCGGGTGAGCAGGGGGAAGGGCGGGCCGCACTGTGCACGGGGGGGGTTGTGTGTTTGATGGCCGCGGGTGAGCGGTAGCCACACTGGGGGGTGTCAGTGCCGCGGGTGAGTGTGTGTGTGTGGGGGATTAGGATGACCGCCGGGGGGTACTGGTGGCGGCTGGCGATGATCTGGGGCTGAGAGCGGGGATGCAGGTGACGGGGGTGGCTGCTGTGAGAGAAGGAGACAGTGACAGCTGCACTGATCACTGTATCCCTCTCAAACAGCAGCCACCCCGTCAGTGTCCTCCTTCACTTCAGTGGACTGGGTTAAAAGCACTAACCCAGCCTATTGAAGAGACGGAGGACACTTTATGCCGACACGGAGGGTGGGGGCCAGGAGCAGGGAGCGTGTTGGGTTGGACTGAGATATGATGATTCTATGCATTCGGTGGGGGTGAATGCATCTAGATAGCAGGAAAACTGTGCAGAATCCATAATAACTTTATATTAGAAAGATGGAAAGCTACGGGTGGGCAGCGTATTAATGCAAAAATAATTTTGGGGGGAATACCCCTTTAAAGCTGCAATTCCAGAACATAGCAATATAGGGCAAAGAGTAAAAAGCAAGCAAAGCATGGGTTCATCTATAGATAATATAATACATTGCAAGCCTGTAGATTTATAGATACATTTCTAAGGTTGACAAAATTAGACTACATTGGGTATCTAACCGAGGTGAATTATAGTATTATAATATCAAGGCCCCTCTGTGCGACCATATAGTATTAGGTCCTTCTGTGCTTCTATATAGAAATTATGTCCCCCTGTGTGCCCCTATAGTAGTTACCTCCCCTCAGAGCATCCATATAGTAGCTAGCTCCCCTCAGAGCATCCATCTAGTAGTTTGCTCCCTTTGTGCCCCCATATAGTAGTTAGCTCCCTTCAGAGCATCCATCTTGTAGTTTGCTCCCTTTCTGCCCCCATATAGTAGTTAGCTTCCCTTAGAGCATCCATATAGTAGTTAGCTCCCTTTGTGCTCCCATATAGTAGTTAGCTCTCCTCAGAGCATCCATATAGTAGTTAGCTCCCTTTATGCCTCCATATAGTAGTTAGCTCCCCTCAGAGCATCCATATAGTGTCATGATCGTACCTGAAAAGACATCAGTGCCACCCTCTGTGGTGAAGATCCGATCACTGCGCCAAAGATTACGCTTTTGGCCTTAGTCCGTTCCTGGTTTTATTATGTTCTTTGCCTATGTCTTCTGTGATCCGCTCCATGTTTTCTCAGTTCTCCCTGCACTTTCCTTGCTGTGGTCTATTCACTAATTGTCTCTGCTGTGTTCTGATTGACAGGTCTCTTTACCTCTGGCTTTCTATGATTCTCTTGTGTGTTTCTCCTGCTCTACCTATCAGCTTGGAGTCCGGGACTTCTGTTCCCTTATAGCTTGATCTCTCCCTTCACTCTGGGCTCTTGATAGCTTTGTCCAGCTAGTCTGTTCAGCCAGATCCAGCCTTTGTCATATTGTCTGTATTCCTGGTTTCCTGACCCCTTTGCTTGTTTCTTGCCTTTCGTTGTCTTTTGGTTCAGTGTTCCTTGCTTAGTCCTTAGTGTTCTCCCTTAGTCCTCAGTGTTCCTTGCCTTGTCCTCTAGTTACCTTGTTATTGTCTCTGGTTTCTGTTTCACAGTTTACCTTGGTTACTGTCTGTTATTGCACCTAGTGCCTTGTTTCTCCTTACCATGTGTAATAGTGATTCTGACCTCTGGATTTCGTGACCTCGACTTTGCTTGTGGATTCTGACTTTGTACTTCTGCTGCCCGTTTGTTGCCAACCTTGCCTCCTGACTATTCTTTATTGTGTGTCTTGTCTGGTTTTATGTTGCACTTATTTGAGTGCAGGGACTGAAGCCCAGTTGCGGACGGTTATTTAGGACCTGCACTGCAAGTAGGTTGGGACAGTGTGGGGGGTGTTAGCCATAGGGCCCACTTGTCCTCTGTCTTTGTTCCCTGGGGCCCTGACATGTAGTAGTTAGATCTCTTTGTGCCCTTATATAGTAGTTAGCTCCCCTCAGAGCATCCATATAGTAGTCAGATCCCTTTGTGCCCCCATATTGTAGTTATTTGCCCTCAGAGCATCCCAATTGTAGTTAGGCCTCCTATGTATATAGAAGTTAGCCCACTCTGTGCAAGTAGACCCTCAGTATATCGTACCCTTTATGTGGCTATCTCTTCTCTTTAGGTACGTAGGCATCCCTGCTGTAAGTAGTCCGTCCCTATAGTTAACCCCCCAGTAGGTAGTTTCTCCCCACAGGCATCCTCCCTTGTAGGTAGCCCCCAGTAGTTACATGGTTCCCATTAAAGGCAATGAGCTGAGTCTATCAATGGTATAGCACAGATGTGCAACTTAAGACTCCTGGGCCCCAATGCATATTCCATCACTTACCATTGATAATACTGGTGTCTTCATATGTAGCAGATGGGCCTTTGCCATTCAGGTCTTGCACTGACACTCACTTCTTGGTGGGCCATGAGCCAGTCTGCCCAGCTGGTACAAACATGGGATATTAATGGTTCATATATCATTTTACTAATTTTACAAATTCAGTTTTTTTACCCTAATAAGGAAGGGGACACAAATTCTCGTCCGCGAGTAAACAAGTATGAACCTCCCGGGCTTTGTTTCTGGAACCATTTCTGATACTTGGCTAATAAATCTGTTTTTAATAAAATCACATTGAACAATGGTTCAAACAGACTAAATAGAAGGATGTTCTGAGCCTCCATAAATTATTCGGCAAAGAAACCATCTCTGTTCTGCCGGTCCAACAACAGACTCTTCATATTGACCTTTTCCAAAGAGGCTCTCCAGCCCCAAAACAATGAAGTCAACTTTTCCTGATGAATTCCACTCATCTCCGGCCCTGATCATCTCTCTTCTTATCATTTTCAATTTCCATTCCCGTCATTCACTTCCATTGTCATGATCAGTTTGTACAAGAGGATTAGAAGGAATCCATGACGACCTTCGGACATTTACACGTAAACGCTGAGGACAGGACTCATTTGCTTACTTGAAATCAGTGTCCCGCCAAGTGTTGTGTGCCAGCTATCTGATCCGGCGGTTTAATGATGGCGTTCTCACATATTTATAGCTGCATCGTGTAATATTTGGGCTGTTTATTTAAACAAAGTTTTACCAAGTAATTTGCTAAAATAAAGCATGTCAGGAAGATGGAAGCCAGAAGCGGCTCTATGAGGAGAAGCTCCGAGCGCACTCGGCTTGGGATTGTAGGGAGAAGATTGCAGTTCAATGAATTGTATATTTTATTGCTAACCTAACAAACTCCTCGTGTTGACCTCTCATGTTCTCATACATACCATGTATGTGTGCGCTGGGGAGCACTGAATAAAACCAGCTATACCTACTTCATGGAGACATAAAATAGTGCAAATAAATCACTTCCCCTATCTATCACACAAGGGGACTGAGAATAAGGCTTCTGCAAGGTGTTAGCATTAGCCATAAAGATTTCACCAGCTCAACAACCTTACCTAGTTCTTAAAGGAGAAGTCCGTTGGAAATTGTTTTTAAAGTATTGTATTGCCCCCCAAAAGTTATACAAATCACCAATATACACTTATTACTGGAAATGCATATAATGTGCTTTTTTCCCTGCACTTACTATTGCATCAAGACTTCACTTCCTGGATAACATGGTGATGTCACTTCCTGGATAACATGGTGATGTCACTTCCTGGATAACATGATGTCAGGACCCGACTCCCAGAGCTGTGCGGGCTGTGGCTGCTGGAGAGGATGATGGAAGGGGGATGCTCAGTGTCCCTCCAGTGCCCTGTGTCCCTCAGTGTCCCCCTGCCATCATCCTCTCCAGCAGCCACAGCTCGCACAGCTCTGGGAGTCGGGTCCTGACATCACCCTGTTATCCAGGAAGTGACATCACTATGTTATCCAGGAAGTGACATTACCATGTTATCCAGGAAGTGACATCACCATGTTATCCAGGAAGTGACATTACCATGTTATCCAGGAAGTGACATCACCATGTTATCCAGGAAGTGACATCACCATGTTATCCAGGAAGTGACATCACCATGTTATCCAGGAAGTGAAGTCTTGATGCAGTAGTAAGTGCAGGGAAAAAGCACTTTATGTGCATTTCCCGTAATAAGTGTATGTTGGGGATTTGTATAACTTTTGGGGGGCAATACAATACTTTAAAAACAATTTTTGCCGGACTTCTTTAACTCCAGCCCCACTCTTGTCCTCAGTTTTGGTTTGGTTTTACTGAAGGTGAAGGCCGAAGAAGCTGGATGCATCCCTAGGGGTCTAAGAAAACATCAACCCCTTAACGACCGCGGGCATATATTTACGCCCTGCGGTCGGTAAGGACGTTCAGAGCGGGGCCGCGCGGCGGCCGCGCTCTGAACCGCGGCGGTCCCGGGTGCCGCTTGTAGCCCGGGACCGCAGGTATTAGTGGGCACGGTCCGATCGCCGTGCCCGCTAATACATTAATCGGATGCAGCTGTCAAAGTTGACAGCTGCATCCGATTACCGTTTGCAGCGTCATCCCTGGTGTCGAGTGGGGAGCGTTTCTGAAGCCGGCCGGGGACGGCTCCCAGATGGCGCCGTCCCCGGCTCGGCACTCGTTTACTAGCGGCTGCAGCAGCCGGAAGTAAACGAGTGCCTATCTCATGGATTTCTGCAGCATATCTATGCTGCAGAGATCTCTATGAGGGATCAGTGCACTTATACTAGAAGTCCCCTAGGGGGAATAACCCCAACCCCAGGGGGGCTTCTAGTATAAGTGTAAAAGTAAAAAAAAAAGTGTCATTATTAATAAAAAGCCCCCTCCCCTAATAAAAGTCTGAATCACCGCCCTTTTCCCAGGTTATTAATAAAAGTAAATAAAAAAACATGTTTGCTATCGCCGCGTGCGTAATCGCCCGAACTATTAATTAATCACGTTCCTGATCTCGCACGGTAAACTGCGTAAGCGCAAAAAAATCCCAAAGTGTAAAATTGGGCATTTTTGGTCGCATCAAATCCAGAAAAATGTTAATAAAAGGCGTTCAAAAAGTCGTACCGATAGAAAGAACACATCATGGCGCAAAAAATGACACCTGACACAGCCCCATAGACCAAAGGATAAAAGCGCTATAAGCCTGGGAATGGAGCAATTTTAAGGAACGTATATTTGTAAACAATGGTTTTAATTTTTTACAGGCCATAAGATACAAGAAAAGTTATACATGTTACATATCGTTTTAATCGTAACGACTTGTGGAACATATATAACAAGTCAGTTTTACCCCAGGGCGAACGGCGTAAAAACACATATCCACTAAAAACAATTTTCAATTTCACCACACATTTAATTTTTTCCTGCTTTTGCAATGTACTTTATGCAAAAATTCAGCCTGTCATTGCACAGTACAATTAGTGGTGCAAAAAATAAGGGCTTATGTAGGTTTCTAGGTGAAAAAATGCAACTGCTATGGCCTTTTAAGGACAAGGAGGAAAAAACGAAAACGCAAAAATCAAAATTGCCCCGGTCCTTAAGGAGTTAATACAGCCTATGGCCTGTGGCTGTATCCATGTTTTCCAGGCAGCTATAGGGCTGCATTCAACTTCTTCAGCCATCGAGAGACTTACATTATTAAAAAAAGGGATAAAAAAGGCTTTTTTTAGCATACACTAAAAAGGCCTTTTTTTAGCATACACATAAGCATGGTTGGCCACGGTTTTGTGTCCGCTAAAAAAAAGGATGCCCTTTGATCTATTTTTTTAACTGTTTTTTTTTTTTTATAATGCAAGTCAATTGAAGAATTGATGGAAATGGATGCACAAAAATGCATAAAACATATGGAAAAAAAACAGAAAAAACGCAGTGTGAACCCAGCCTAACCAAGATTTTTTAGCTTATTTTCTTTATGATTAGTTATAAGTTTTTTTTTTTTTTTTTTTTAAATAGTACAAAATTATTTTATTTTACAGATACTTATCTAGGGAAACATAAATGCCCTGTGTTCCTCCTGACTGGTCTGCTGGGAACATTGAGAAAGAACTTTTTGTAGTGGTTGTCTCCATGTAGTTTGTCACTCATCTCCATGGCTTATCCATCGCTCTTTGTCAGTAGGTGGTTACAGCGCTCAAAGTCCCGGTGGTTTATGTGACTATCAATGGGAATTTTACCAAACGAAAAATCCACAGAAGCGGTTAGCATTACACGATATGTGATACAAATCCAGGGTAAATTATCTCGCTAAAGACGCTGAGTCCCTCTTGTATTTCATAATAATCCTCTATGGTATGTTGGTCACAGATATGACGTATGATGTGAAAGTCTGACCTAGACCCTCTGAGGGCGGGAATGACTGATACAAGCATTCTGTAGGTACAAGAGTCCTATCCAAGTGCTGTAAAAATCTACAATAATATTGCTTGCCTTACCCTAGGCTATACACATGTATACTATTGCCCCACTGTTATAGCAGAGTCTACCTCACTGTTCCATATCCTACCTTTAATATTTGCAGTATGCTGATAAAAAATGTAATTCAGCTAAGGTTAAAGGGGTATTCCGCTCATACATATCTTAGTGAGAAAATAACAAACTGGCTATTCTAACTTTTTCTGTGCCGAATCCAACTGTTCTCCAACAAGAGATGCAGTGGGAGGGGAGATCAGGCATGTTAAGATCAGGCATGTTAAGGTGCCCCTACACTGCCTCGCTGCTGGGTTTAGCTGACTCTCTGCGGTGTTTGGTGGCCTCCTGATTTTCCATCAACAAATGAAGAGAAGGGCCGGAGATTCACCTTCAGCATCAACCTGAAATGCATCAAAACTTACGTAGAGCTATTAAAAAAACATAACCTGGTGTTTCATGGGATGCTGGATTTGCCTTCTGCTCTGTTACAGGACATGATGAATTTTGATCTATTGCATATGTGTTAAAGTGTTAGTTCAGCAAAAAAATATTTTCTTTCAAATCAACTGATGTCCGAAAGTGCCAGAAATTTGTAATTTACTTCTATTAATATATATATATATATATATATATATATATATATATATATATATATGAAAAAGTACTTATCAGCTGCTGTATGTGTTGCAGGAGGTGGTGTATTCTTTCCAGTCTGGAGAGCAGAAGAGGTTTTCTATGGGGATTTGATAAAGCTTGTTCAGCTAAACGTAGCATTGGGTGAGTGGTATTACTAGGCAGTTTATTTACATCACCTAAGGAGGATAAGGAGTTACCTGAATAGGTACTTTTTTATTGTTTTTCTATTGATGTGCACTTGTACCTATACCTATTATCATTTGTGTATGTGATTTCCTTTTTCTGGTCACTCTATTTGTGCTCCATCCTACCTATATACCATAGATGTGTATGCATTGCATTTAATTTATATTAGTCCTATTTACTTACCTGCCTTGTAAGCCGTCCAATGTGTGAACTGTATTGCCTTCTGTCCATCCTCTTTTTTAAATGTGAAAAAAATATTTTTTGTCAAAGTATCATTTGATTTTGAAGTTATTGTCCATCATTGTTTTGTCTATAGGATATATGTAATTTTTGATGCGTATGGACATTGTTTACTAGGTTGAGAGTCCTTTTACTCTTTTTATAGGTTACTTAATCAGTGCCAGAGATTTGTAATTTACTACTATAAAAAAAAAAATAAAAAAATAAATATATATATATATATATATATATATATATATATATATATATACACACACTACTTATCAGCTGCTGTATGTCCTACAGGAAGTGCTGTATTTTTTCCAGTCTGGAGAGCAGGAGGTGTTTTCCATGGGAATTTGCTCCTTTGTGTCAGGACAGTTCCTGACATGGACAGAGGTGGCAGCAGAGAGCACTGTGTCAGACTGGAAAGAATACACCTCTTCCTGCAGGAAATACAACAGCTGATAAGTACTGGAAAACTTGAGATTTTTTTTTAAATAGAAATAATTTCCAAATTTCTGGCACTAGTTAATTTGAAATAATTTTTTGTAAACTACCCCTTTAATAATTTCATTATACATACCTGTCACGTGCCGACACCAGTCTCCGATCTTCTGCCAAGGACGTCATCATCGGGAGGCCGGCCGAATCGCTGCAGCCGTCCCTCATGCCGCCCCCCCCCCCCTCTGCCGCGTCATCGGCTGCTCAGCCGCGATTGGCTGAGCATAACTGTATTGTCTGAGCAGCTGATGTATGCCTCTATGCAGCTGAATGCGTGTCTTCTCCCTCCGTCCCATCACACTGCCTGTCTGTCTCTCTCCCAGCCCCTAATATACCTTCTGCCCGGTTCCAAGCAGCGGGGTGAGCGCTACTTATCTAAAACTCACCCCGCTGCGGAGCCCCGGCCGTTCCCAGCTGGATCAGCATACCCCTAAACAGTCCTGTGCAGGAGCGCTCACCCTCCCCGCTCCTTCCCGGCGGAGTGAGCGCTCCTGCACCTCCCTATGCCCGGTCCCTTGCAGGAGCGCTCACCCGCCGCTTGCTCCTGGCGGTGAGCGCTCCTGCACCTTCTCCATGTGCACCAGTGCTCCTGCAAGGGACCGGGCATAGGGAGGTGCAGGAGCGCTCACTCCGCCGGGAAGGAGCGGGGAGGGTGAGCGCTCCCACACAGGACTGTTTAGGGGTATGCTGATCCAGCTGGGAACGGGGGGGGGGGGGGCTCCACAGCGGTGTGAGTTTTAGATAAGTAGCGCTCACCCCACTGCTTGGAACCGGGCAGAACGTATAATAGGGGCTGGGAGAGAGACAGACAGGCAGTGTGATGGGACGGAGGGAGGGGGTACATTAGAGCACAGGGAGGGAGAAGACACCGATTCAGCTGCATAGAGGCATACATTAGCTGCTCAGCCGCGATTGGCTGAGCACAGTTATGCTCAGCCAATCGCGGCTGAGCAGCCGATGACGCGGCAGAGGGGGGCCGGCATGAGGGACGGCTGCAGCAATTTGGCCGGCCTCCCGATGATGACGTCCTTGGAGATCGGAGACTGGTGTCAGCACGTGACAGGTATGTATAATGCACCACACTTCCGGGTACACGGGTGGGGGTGGTGGGACATGGGAAGGGGGCCATTCACAGACATAACATACATTACAAAGTTGTATAACTTTGTAATGTGTGTTATTTCGTGAATAATTTCTTAGTGCCGCACTACCCCTTTAATAATAAATTGTATGTGCCTTAGTTGTGTTTGAGTCATTATTGCTGTGAGACTCTAATCATTGTATATATGTACCTGGCCAATGCTTGTGGGTACTCATATTTTTTTTTAAAGAATTTATTTGCCATTTTTAAAATTTCTTTGAACTTTTAGTGTCACGTATTATATAACGAGTCATTTTCCATCATTAAGAAGTTTTTTAGGTGCAGCATTTATTAGGCGGTGCCCTCTGTCTTTTTATTTGTCTCTATCGAGAAAGTTTCTAAACTTTCCCTGTAACCTCTTAAGGACATATGCCGTACCTGTACGGCATATGTCCGCAAAGGGGGAGTTTAGAGGGGGGCCGCACCGCGACCCCGCTCTAAAACTGCTGTAATCCCGACTGCTATCTGCAGCACGGGACCACAGCTATTGGCGGGCCGCTCCCCGCTCCCGATAATTAACACCGTTAGATGCAGCTGTCAAATATGACAGCTGCATCTAACAGTGTTATTTGCAGCCCATCCCTGGTGTCTAGTGGCGGGACCCCCCTGGGATCCCCCCACCACGATGCGATCTTACCTGGTCGGGCCTCAGCGCTGGAATGACGCTGATCCCAGATCGGTATTCTATTGCAATGGTTTGCAGCTGGCCAAAGCAATAGAGCACCGATCTTATGGATGTGCTGTGTAATACAAGTACACGGATCTCTATGAGAGATCAGTGTAGTTGTATTAGAATGTATAAATTTTACAATACAATACATTACAATACATTATAACACATGTAATGTATAAATTTAAAAAAAAGTGTTTTCATTAATAAAAGCCCCCTCCCCTAATAAACGTCTGAATCACCCCCCTTTTCCCATTTTATAAATAAAAATAAATAAATATATAAATAACCATGTTTGGTATTGCCGCCTGCGTAATTGCGCAAACTATTAATTTATCACATTCTTGATCTTGCACGGTAAACGGCTTAAGCACAAAGTGCAAAAATTGTGCATTTTTGGTTGCATCAAATCCAGAAACATTGTAATGAAAGCGATCAAAAAGTTGCATATACGCAATCAAGGCACCAATAGAAAGAACACATCATGGCGCAAAAAATGACACCTCAATCAGCCCCATAGACCAAAGGATAAAAGCGTTATAAGCCTAGGAATAGAGCAATTTTAAGGAACGTTTTTTTTTTCTGTAAAAGTTTTTTTTTTCTTTTTTTAAATAAAAGTTACACAAGTTGCATATCCTTTTAATTGTACCCACTTGAGAAACATGTATAACATATCAGTTTTTCCATAGGACAAACGGCGTAAAAACGAAAAAACCCCAAAGAAAAAGAATTGCATTTTTTTTTTCTATTTCACCGCACATATAACTTTTTTCTGGTTTCGCAGCATATTTTATGCAAAAATTAAGTCTGCCATTGCAAAGTACAATTAGTGATGCAAAAAATAAGGCCTCATGTGGGTTACTAGGTGAAAAAATGTAAGTGCTATGGCCTTTTAAACACAAGGAGCAAAAAACGAAAATGCAAAAACGAAAATTGGCCCTGTCCTTAAGAGGTTAAAAGATCAATCGGGAAAATAGTGAAACAAAAAGTACCTGGATGCCTGTAAAATCAATGTATCCGCCATGAATGACATAAGAGGGCGCTGGATAAGCCTGCATTCATTTTACCTCTGTTCCTTGCAATTTGACAAGAATGTGATCCTAAACTGATAAGACATAATAGAACTTTTGTTATTGAGCCGATTAGGTCTACAGCAATGCCGAATATGGTGGGGTAAGCTCAATAATGTAATAAAGTCATCCAATTCCTGTCTAAATGCATTACATTAAATGCCTGGGTGAAAAGTCAATGATGTCTGATGCCTCCAGCCTCGTCGGGGGTTTTACATTTCAAGGTATAAGCATATTCTGCAAAAGCAAGGAATTAGAAGATTAAGCTTCATTACTCCTTATCTAAACCATCGATGCCATTACAGAATATTCTAAATCAAATGTGCGTTTCCAATACTCCATTGCAATTAAATTACATTGACTAATGCAATTCCCTAGTGTATACTACTAGAAGATGACTGTGCACAGGATGCCGAGGGGTCAGCCGTGATGGAGGGGGATGAAGCTTGCTTCTTACCATTAGAGGGCACTCAGCACATTTACATAGTCTACATTTTCAGTGCATTTATAGGTTGACCTGTTTACAGTTATATTTTATAGAGCAGCTGTTTCCATCTGACCACCAGCGTATGCTGGGAGTTGTAGTTCACAAGTGACAGGCTGCAGGTTAGTAGTTAGCTCTCTGCAGTGTAAACTTAGATGAAACAGTCTACAAACGTGCAGGATTTATCACAGTGTGTCAGGCTGTTTGATGAAGCTATAGAGCGTGTATTGTAATTATTAACTGGTCTAAACTGGCCAGAAAGGCTTATCAGAATTTTGGTGCACTGTGCTGTGTCTTAAAGAGACACTAGGTTACTGTTGTCATAAATGAGGGCAGTATAACTTAGTGACAGAAATGCTGAACAGATTGGTGTATTACTTACATCATTTTGTTCAGCCGTTCTCCTAATATGCAGGAGAATGGGATTCTTGCCACTCCCCTCCCCTCGCTCTCCAGCTGCTGATTGAAGTTGATTGCCTATCTATAGCATGGATGGATAACTGCCAATCAGCAGCTGGTGGGCGGAGTTTTCTGCTTCTCATGAATATCCAGGACTACTGGGCTCATGCACATTATGAAGGACATTATGAGGACTACTTATTGTCCATGTTATTCAGGAGGATATCTCTGAATCAGCTGCACAGAACAATGTAAGTGATACATCATTCTGTTCAGCTTCTCTTTCACTATTTTATGCTACCCCAAGATAGGACAGTATAAACCTATTGACAGTGTGTTTAAAGTGACACTCTCACCCCCTAACCGCCTAATGAACTAGAAGCACTCCTGGATAGATATCAGTAAAAGCATTCAGAAAATAACTTAAGTCTTTTTTTCTTTAAAATAAAAAAAGCCTTTGTTTGGGCTGTGAGTAATGTCAAGGAGGCGGGGCCTATCATTTCCTGGGCCCTAGCACTACCTCACTGTGTTGCCTGCGCCTTTGCATAATAATCAGGACTGAGCCCTGTGCTACAGCAAAGTGTTGCATAGCAGTGCTAGGACCTAGGAAATGATAGGCTCCGCCTCCTTGACACTATTCATGGTGGGGGTCTGGGGAAGAAACAAAACAGACAGGCACCAAAGTGAATGATTTTACTTATACCAAGAGTCTCCTCCAAAAATAAGAGTGCACACAAGGACAGATATTGTTCTCTATGTCACCGGGATCTGTTGTGGGGATAGGTGTGTCTGTGTGTGTGGGAGGGGTATGGGGGAGGAGTTTTGTTAAGGAAAACTGTTAGAAAACAATACAAAAAAATTACTTGCATCTATGGGATCTCTCTAGCTAACAAACACCATGCTCTGAATCTTGATGAATTCTTCACAGCTTGTAGGAAGAGACTAAACAAGTCGTACACAGCACAGTTTAATTGGACCTCAAGAATAATATTCAGTCTCAAATGTTAAACCTCTGCTGGGCACCACCATTTTGCAAACCATTTTTTTATATGTTCATGCAAAAAACATATGGAAAAACAAATACACAGTGGTACCTTGGTTTAACAGTAACCTGGATTGAGAGCATTTTGCAAGTAGAGCTTACAGTTTTTCAAAATTGTAACTTGGTTTAAGAGCATTGCTTTGGTTTAAGAGCTCCCTGTACTGGGTGGAAGGGGGAGGGGCAAAATCTGGATAGTGGGGTCTACAGCACTGTACTCTGACCCAGAAAGTCTCCCCAACCTTTAAAATCATAGCAGATCTACTTCAGGCTGGGGCTTGTATCAGGGGTCAGGACTATGGAGGTAATCTTGCCATAGCTGTAACACCTCTCTCCCCGGACAGAAAGTGCTGCTATACTGTACTCACCCTATACCCTGCTCATCCCTTTCTCTGGTCTCTGTCATCCCTTTTGTTTCCTATCCTCTCTATTCCTGCAATAATGTGCCTACACTCACACTCAGCTATACACACTGCTGCTATAATGTGTCAGCACTTACACTCAGCCACTCACACTGCTGCTATAATGTGCCTGCACTTACACTCAGCTATACACACTGCTGCCATAATGTGTCTGCACTTACACTCACACTGCTGTATACAAAAGTTTCTGTCACTGTCCTCCTGCACAGCTCTGTGATTCTCACTTCCTGATTGGTCCATGCTGAACACACACTCCTTACCTACCGCTGTCATGTGACCACACAGACCTCTGACAGCAGCCCTGCTTTTCTATTCTAGCCTGTTGTACTACGCTCCTGCATTTTAGGGATCTACAGTTCCTTCCTGTATCTATAAATTGCTCCTGTTTTTTCATTCTTATTAGTGATGAGCGAATACTGTTCGATTGAATAGATATTCGATCGAATGGTGAGATAGTCGAATATTTGATATTCGTACGAATATCCCGCGAATATTCCATAACTATTCGATAAGCGTTCAAATCCCCCAGCTTCCGGTTTCACCCTCCAAATGGTCAAATAGATGTTTTATACTAATCGAATACTTGTTCCCATAGACTTTAATGGGATCGAATATTCGATCGAATATTCGAATATTCGCGGGATATTCGTACGAATATCGAATATTCGAATATCTCACTATTCGCTCATCACTAATTCTTATGCACTTACTATACATAATACACCACATGCTCATTGCTATACTGTACAGTAACTTATAATATGACATAGCCACCTTTCTAAATGTTTGTTTTATTTGTTTTACATGTTATTCATAATAAAGAAAATAATTATTTTGGGGAGTGGAACCAATTGTCTGCATTGCAATAATTTCTTATGCGAAAATTTGCTTTGATTTAAGAGTGATTTGGATTACAAGCACGGTCCCAGAACGAATTATGCTTGTAATCCAAGGCACCACTGTGTACATAAATAAAATATATATATCATAGCTGGAAATGATGCATGCCTATATACTGCATCTGTACAGTCAGATGAACCATGCCTTGATGATGGCGGTGGAGCGGCGGGCAGCTGCTCAGTGTTACTGCAGTGATATCAATATCAACTTCTTACAATGTTTTGACGTATGCCAGTCAGAGGAAAGACGTGCCCAATACATAGACTAAGCAACTAATTTTGTGTACATAAACCTATAAGTCAGACTAAATCTCCTTAGCCAGTGTTTCCGCCTTAAACTTTTATTTAGTATTTATTCCTCTCTTCAGTAATGTGATGTAGTTATATAAGATGCAGAGGAAGCATCACATCTGGGTTTTACATTGACACCCAGAATCTTCTAGTCATTCTTCTGGCTCTAGTGATCATATACCAAAGATGCCCGCCCCTGTGCATCAATGTTAATCCTTGGTTTTACCGCCCCTAGTAGACAGAAGGGCCATAAGCAAGTCTCCATAGCGTCCAAAGGTAAAGCAAGAGACTGGGACGGGTTTAGGCAGGTTGACATGTAACATCAAAATGCTGCAATAAAAAATACTTTACTGTACATCCAAATTAATAGGAGAACAAAAAGACCTAAATGTTACAGTTCACAACCCAACAGGCCCATCAGGTAACCAAGGGCAACACAGAAGTAGTCAATCTGCAATGGTTGCCTTCTAGTGGTGGATTAATGTACACTGGGCCTGGTGCTTGCCACCCACTCTGGGTCACCTCCAAGTGCATAGGTGAACTGACACAGTACTCACTAGCAATGGTGCAAGTGTGAGATTCGTATGGTGAAAGGTGTGTTACTGAGATGCAGAGACGGAGAGGAAGCCCCAAGAGGCATTGCAGGCCTAGGCCCTGCCTCTTTGACCCCACTGCCACGGGAATAAAAATCCTTTTTTCTCCATATAACATATGTACCCTCTGTGCATTCCCTACATAGTAGATGGCCCCCTCTGTGCAGCCCCCAGAATAAGATGACAATGAATAATGGCAAAAAACAACAACTCACCTTTCACTCGCTCCCCCATTGCTGCAGCTCTCCCGGAGCATGCTCTCCTCTTTTGTCTTCCAGCACAGGCAGTGTGTGTTACAGACACTGCCTGTGCCAAAAGTTTATTTTTTCCATAATTTGCTGTCATCATGGGGGCCATCTAATTTAGGGGAGGTGCACAGGCATCCTAGATTTCTTCGACGTCCCACATAAGTGACAAGATCAGATGTAGGCGTTTTGGGTGGCTGCAGGCCTATGGCCACCCAAACCGCCCACACTATGATCGGCCCCTGTGGCCTTCCTATACTATTTACAGTCTTTAAGTTAAACCTCCTTGGTGACTTTATGGCTTCTACTAGGCCTATGTAATTAAATGCTGCTTATGGTCTACCAGTTGCTCTCTCTGCTGACCCTCAGGCGGGGGGAGAGCCCGGTTCAGTCCCATAAGGGAGGTAGCTCTGGTGGTGTTGTGGCTGCTATGTGGGTGAGGGTCACTTGGGCACCTGTCACGGTAGCCTGGAGTGGCATTGTTACCCACCACGGTCAGGTGGGCTTTGGTCCTGAAGGTTTAGGTAGCCCAAGTATACACTGGTGAAGTTACAGAGTCCAATGACTTTAACCAAAATAATGTCTGTTTTCTTAGTGCTTCAGTGCAATACACAACAATAGGTTTCCGCTTCAACAACAAAAGGGGCAGACAGAAGAGTGAAGAAGTGGTAGTCTGTGAACGAAAGAGAGAGTAGTGGTGGAGCGTCTTGAGGGCCCTGCCCAATGTAGTGCTGTACTCTGTCTAGGATAGCGTAGCTGAGAATAGTAGAGAAGAAGAAGAACAGAAGAACCTTGTACTTACGTTAAATAAACTGCCTAATGCCTTACAGTGCCGAGGTACCCGTCCTGTGAGAGTAGTACGAAGCCCTAGGTCCCTGCACTGGGTTAAGCAGATTTCCATAAACCTTTCCAGGATAGCCAAGCGTTATGCAGTGCAATACGTCAGCTAACTGCAGCATTGTTCCACTGGGGTCAGTGCCTATCTGGATCCAGGCCACTGCCATGTACTGTATGACTAGTATCCATGGCGTGGGCAAGGTGTTCCTCAGAGGACGTCCACTTCCTCCTGACTCAGACTCGACTGAACTGGAGAACTCCTCCCACCAGGAAAAAGACTCTTTTTTTCTAGGGTCGTACTAAGCTTCCCTGTGATTGGTGGGGGTTTCTGTGTGAGAGAGGAAAGAAAAAGGAGGGAAAACAGTTTGCACCCATGACTGGACAAAAGAATAACACATGACAAAAACATTTAACCCAATACTTTCCTCAGCTATGTTCAGAATAAGTTATATAGAAACACAGTAGTGACACCTAGTGGGGAAAGCATAGAAGACACTTAGACCATCTCTCTATCTGTGAACCTAAGAGAGAACTTTACACAGGTGCATAGGAGACCTAGTGCAGCACCCTGTGCTGGGACACTACACTGGACCCTGCCAAGCACTGCCTGCACCTCCATTACATGGGCATACCATAGCCATCTGATTGTTGGCTTCTTTATGCTCTGGCTCATAGAGGATAAAGCACATGAGTTTTCCTTTTGGGACATTCCCATCCATTTAAGTAGCATCTGTAACTAAATATTGACTGTCCACGTTTTACTTGTAGGAAGCCTCTTGCACTAGCACATGTATAAAGTATTTATCCATATGCTTTATATTAATACACGTCATGGAGCCCGTATCACAGATGTAAAGCATAAGCCCACGTGTACTCTAGGACATGTCATACACAGTCATTTGGACCTGACAGATAAGATTTATCTTTTAATCTGGAATTACCTGTCTAATTTAAACTTTTATTATCTGTCCCTGGCAACATCCCAGTTTTCTCTAAGTACTGACCCGGTGCTACCCTGATGTGTTAGCTGGATACAACTTCAAGTATATGTTCCTAGTCAATGAGTTAAACGTTCAGGTCTAATAAATTACGGTGCACTGTGTAATGTGATCAAATCCAAAAGAGTCATCAAGGTTCCATATGACTTCAGATTTAGGCCTCTTCAGCTCTGTAGACCATTGGTTTCATTGTTTTGTATTTCCTTTGGTTAATGGTTAAAAGATACTTACTAGAGATGAGCGAACTTTTGGCAAGTTCGCTTATCTCTAGTACCTACCTATGGGGTACTATAACAGATCCATCTGGGGTAATGACGAACATATGACATATATAGGTGAACCCACTAAACTGTGTTCTTTCATGTAACCATCCAGTAAAATGATAAAATTCTGTCTGCCTGTGCGGTGTCCCACCACGGGTGTTCATTGTGTGGCAACTGTTGCAAAAGCCTTATACTCAAAAGTGAAGTGGTGATGAAGATGTGTATGAGTTTTACCACCAGATATCAGTATTCTATGTATAAACTTGTTTATATGTGTTGCACAGCTGTAGTCACTATAGGGTTACTGTTTCTTTGTACTCTATGATTCTGTGGACCAGTGGAGATGCTTCTTTCTTTTCTACCTATCTCTTTACTTCTTTCTCTGCAAACTCTCTTCTCCACTCATAGGGGCTCTTACATACCCTGTAGGAAGTAGTCACTTAAGGATAGGAAGTGTAGTGTCAGTTTCCCACTGATTCTTTTGGGAGTAGGACACACACAGAACAGGCATCTCTGCTGAACTTAGCCAGTGCCTGGCTCTGCCAGGATCCCTGTGTGGGACAGTCAAGTTGTGTTAGTGAGTTGGTCACAGATACACATTTATGGAACAACCAGAGACTTTCAGTTCCTATAGTCTACCTATTCTAACTATGTGGTGTTAGACCCCAATAGGAGGACAAGTTAGAGATCACCCCAGCCCATGCCGTGAACCTCTCAAAACAGTGCAGGGCAGTGTCCTAGTACAGAGGAACTGACCTGGATAGAGCAAAGCAATTGTATAAAGGTCTACATACTCTATCTCGCAGTGCAGGTGAAACTGGGACACCCTCGGACACTTAGCTTAGTCCAGGTAACCTAGACTTGTGTCACCCTGATAGGACGGGTCCCCTAACACTGCAGGGCAGAAGGTGGTTAGTGAAACACGGGCACAAGTATTCTTCTCACAAGTATTCTTCTCTCAAGTATCTCTCTCAAGTTCCGGCAGAGCACACTACTACCCTGGTTTGGGGCTCTCACGACAAACTCCTCTCCTCTTCTTTTTAACACTAAGCTACACCAGCACTGCTATTCTACCTCAGCACTTAAAGAAGCAGTTCACAAAAAATTATAATTGGCCCCCCAGTAGGCGCTGGCACGTATACTCACGCAGCTGATCGGTGTCCCGCGGCGCCGTTCAAATCCGGCGCACGCTCACGTAAGCCTCTGCTGTGACTCCTCTTCTGTCTCCTGTGATTGTACGCCGTAACTTATACGCTTCAATGCATTCTCTATGGAAGTGCGTGACTTCTGGCGTTCAATCACAGGACACAGAAGAGGAGTCACAGCAGAGGCTGAAGTGAGTGTGTGCCGGATTTGAAAGGCGCCGCGGGACCGAAACGAATCCGAGCTGGGGGACACCGATCAGGTGCAATGAGTATACGTGCCAGTGCCTAGCCGGGGGACTAAAGTAAAGCCATTCTATTTATTCTACTGGGATTCAGTGATCATTGCACCAGCACCTACACTCCTCCGCTATACACTCCTTGGGTTACTCTCCCCTTTCTGTGGGTGGCGGTACAGACTATCCGGGTGGGTCATCTCCCCACTCTGGACCATTGTGACAAGAGCCCAGGGAACCCATCACAACCTGGCAGGTCACTGATCATTTCAGGGGGGTACAGCCAGCCACTACTAAAACCAACCACCATAGAAGAGGCGTCACGAGGAACAACTTAACAGGTGACTGGTCGAGTACCACACCTGCAACTGATACTCTAGAGCAGGGGTCCTCAACTGGCGACCGCGGTCCGAACCTGGACCGCGGCGGCCAGCTGTCCGGACCCCGGCTGCGGCACCGCTCCCTGCACTGTAACTATGTATGAGCACTCGTAACGAGCACTCATAGATACCGAGCAGCAGCAGCACTGACAGAGAAGAAGCCATTGGCTCCCTCCCTGTCAATCACCTCTCACTGGCCGCAGCGGTCACAAGAGGTGTCGGCACTCGAGTGACGTCACCTGCGCCGGTGCCAGGACAAGGGGAGTGCGGCCTCTAGTGACTGCTGAAGTGCGGCCACAAGGGGGAAAAGAAGAGGAGACACTAGAACCCAGGTGAGTATAAGTGTTTTTTTTTTTTAGGCTATGTTCACACAACGTAAAACTAGTTTTGCGTTGTGGAACAATTTCTTATGTGCGATGGGATCCCAGCTGGAGCGTACACACATTGTACACGCTCCGGCCGGGAGCCCATATGGCGCCGGAACAAAACTGACAGGTCAGTTTTCTGCGGCTGGAATCCAGTGAATTCCGGCCACAGAAAGCCCTGTCAGTTCACACAGTGAAGCGAGCGGCTCCGGACGCTCGCTTCACTGTGGGCTATGGTAAGCTTTGATGCGGGCGCGCGCTGAGCTCTGCGGCCGGAAAGATCATTCGGCCGGTACTTAAGTACCAGCCGAGATGATCCGTCCAGAGACCAGCCGTTCCGTGACCTGGCCGGGGTCACGGAACGGCCGGTCTCATACGTAGTGTGAACATAGCCTTATGGTATATGGGAGGGGGAGAGCGCACAGGGGGGCTATATATTACTGGGGGAGAGCACACAGAGGGGCTATATACTGAGGGAGAGTGCACAGAGGGGCTGTGTACTGGGGGAGAGTGCACAGAGGGGCTATATACTGGGGGAGAGCACACAGAGGGGCTATATACTGGGGGACAGCGCACAGAGGGGCTATATACTACAGGGGCAGAGCGCACAGCAGGGCTGTATACTGGGGGAGAGCACACAGAGGGGCTATATGGGAGGAAGAGAGCACAGGGGGCTATATACTACTGGGGGAGAGCACACAGGGGTGCTATATACTACAGGGGGAGTGTGCACAGGGGGCTATATACTACTGGGGGAGAGCACACAGGGGTGCTATACTACAGGGGGAGAGCGCACAGGGGTGCTATATACTACTGGAGGAGAGCGGTCAGGGGGCCATATACTACTGGGGGAGAGCGCACAGGGGGGCTATATACTACAGGGGGAGAGCACACGAGGGGGGCTATATACTACTGGGGCAGTCACCCACTTTGTACCTAATTTCAAAGGGCCAGTTTTCCCACTAATAAGTATCAATTCTGTATGTAAATAGTTCAACAACGTTTGTAAAAAGTAACAAAACACGTTTCCTACTGATGTTCAGCTCGGACCCTCACCTGACAAAAGACCCCGGTAAGTGGACCCTCACTAAAAGTTGTTGAGTACCCCTGCTCTATGGCCTGTCATTTACTTCGTTCATATATTGATTTCATATTATGTATTTTATCATATGTAATAAAAACAACCATCATCATCTTCATCCATTCTTCATCCATTCGGCACTGGATGATGATATTGCACCAGCCGATGGTCTCTGGTGTTTTGGGGCAACTTTGTCATGGTGGCCAGGAGTGGCAGTACCCACCCCTGGACACACAGACCCCAGACCTTGGTAGAACTGGTGTGAGGTGCAGGTGTAGGTGCTGCGTAATTGATGACAAAGTCCCGTCTAAACCAGCTGTTAACTTGAGTGCAATACAGGTTATAACAAGACTGCTCACAGGTGCTTAGTTCAAAAATAGTACGATACTTTAGGTAGACTCTTGAGGTAGAAGTTAGTAGTAGAAAGAGAGTTGTGTGCGAGGGTAGTGTTGGGGCCGGGTAGGAGCCCTTGTCTACTTAGTAACAGTACTCTGCCGGGATGTGTGTTTAATAGAATACTTGAACAAAGAATCCTCGTAGTCATGTTATGATATCTTTCTATTTGGCCGCCTTCTGCCTGCACTAGTTCAGAGACCGCCAAGTGAGGTAGTACAAATCCCAGCTGACTAATGAAGATTACCCCAACTAGTTGAGTGTAGTGTCAGTAAAGTAATTTAGCTTAGTGCTCTTTTGCTTTACTGGGGATCAGTCCCTCTTCCTTTCCTTTGGGGGTGACTGTCCTGACTGAAGAATTCTTGGCGTAGACAAGGGTTGGACCTAGTGTCCGGTGACCCCACCTCTAGGGTTCAGCACTGCATACTGGCTGATAGTCTCTCCCGGAACTAGATCAGAACTGAACTAGGTCAGAACCTAGACTCCTCTTAACTGCAATGAACCAGGAAACCCCTATCTTATATAGGGTGATGTGACAGGAAGTGAAGGTGAGAGAGAGGGTGGTGTACAGAGTGTAGACACAAAAACATAGCTAAACCTTTTACACATGCTGCAGCTGTGCTTAGGAGAGTGAGACACCTAGTGGCTGAAGTGGAAATCAGCAGCTTACAGCACTTGGTGTGACACCTGACAGAGTTACTTTACCTGGGTGGTATAAAGACTTAGGGAACCAAGTGTGGTGAGATACTACATAATGCTGGTTTCAGTGTTAGGGAACTGAACGACAATAGACAGGTGGTGCCCTGGCACTACCATTGGCCCTGCTGTCCCTGTCTAATTGCCTCGACTGCCCTAGGCGGCAGTGAACAACTGGTCGGCAGTTCCTAACCTGTATAAGTGAACACTGAATGTAAACAAGATAATACAAAACACAGGGATACTAGTATTGCAATTCAGGGACAAAACACTAGGTCAAGAAACACAGAGTACAAGGCTCTATCGCAGGCAGGGAAAACAGGTATGGGGAGGATACTTATGGGGGCTGGAGTCCCAACCCAGGTATGATTGAGGCTGAGACTCCAGCATCAGGACAGATCAGACAGCTGACTGGCGGTGCCGGCTGCCAGTCAGTTAAATATAATGGAAAACGCCTAATAGTGAAGCCCCTGGTGAGCTCCCTGCACCTGGCCAGGCCGGTTTTCGGGGACACTGTCAGCAAGGGCTCCGGACAGCTGTCTCATTTTGCTGTCTTTGCACCTGTGATATGTTACTGGATACGGCTGTACAAGGCCCTTTGTAATATAGTCTAGATTCAGGTTATTCTTACTGTAGATCTTTTTTTTTTCCCATTAGTTGCCACCATATGGGCATCTTGTGGATACTGCAATTCATGACGTGAATGAAGAGCACGGTGATGTCTTACTGACGCTGGGTCTACCACAAATATCACAAGCACGGCCGTGTCTACGAGGGATGTCTGCGGCTTCTCCAACCTATTCGCATCTCCTCCAGAGAAATGATTATTTTACTAGTGGGAAGTGAGTCAGCTTCATTTATACAGGACGATCCTCATTCATCTATCCTCCACAACCAGAAATTGTCAGACTCTAGTAGGTGCGGGGAGATGAATATTGGGATGGCGGATATTAGATGTTTGATCTCTGTCAGGTAATTTTTCAGGGATTAAATGAATCATAAGAGTTAATGTGTTGCAGAATAGGCAATAATGTCTGTAAAGTTGTGTTCGGAAGGTGAAAGGGCTATGTCTATCCCATCTGTATGTAGTAATGGATGACCTTACATATATATGTGACCACCTGGGGTCATCTATCTATTGATATGAAAGTCTTCATCTTAAATATATGTATATGATTGGGACTGGGCTGTTTCCTGTAGTGTGGGTCACAGTACACTGATATATACTGTGCTGTGAAAAAGGATTTGGCCTTTACCCAATGTCTTCTATTCTTCTAAGTTTTGAATGAGCCAATTACTTTTAGTATAAGATAAAGGCAACATGAAGAAACACAACAGGCACCTTTAAAAAAAAAAAATTCAAGTCTTCCAGTACTTATCAGCTGCTGTATGTCCTGCAGGAAGTGGTGTATTCTTTACAGGCCTGACACAGTGCTCTCTGCTGCCACCTTTGTCTGTGACAGGAACTGTCCAAAGTAGGAAAGGTTTTCTATGGGGATTTGCTATTGCTCTGGACAGTTCCTGACACGGACAGAGGTGGCAGCAGAGAGCACTGTGTCAGACTGGAAAAAATACACAACTTCCTGCAGGACATACAGCAGATGGTACATACTTGAAGACTTCAGATATAGATAACACTTATAAATAACTTTATGACACCAGTTGATTTGAAAGAAAAACTGTTTTGCCGGAGTATCCCTTTAAGGTCTTGCCACAGCATCTCAATAAGATTTAAGCCAGGACTTTGACTCAGCTCCTCCAAATCCTTGATTTTGTTTCTCTTAAACCACTTAGAGGGCGTTTTACTTTTGTGCTTTTGATCATTGTCCAGCTCCGTAATCCAACTGCATTTCATCTATAGGTTACAAACTGATAGGGGGATATTCAGTTTTTTTTTATTAACTTTATTCCAGATGTACTTCCAAAAAATTCCAACTTTGACTCCAACTTTCACTCTTGGAGGTCATGTAATTGCTGCAAAGTCAATGGAATGATTGACGTCCAATGCACACAGTGTATAAAATAACGGACGTTACGGACATCAAAATAATGATCATGACAATTTTTTTTCGGACGTCTTTTGGAAACAGCGGACAATATTTTTTAGTTTTTCTTTTTTCACCGTCTTTTGATTTGAATTAAAGACACAAGGGCAATTTAACCACCTGAACTAGAATAATGTACCAACAGCCGTCACTGCACTGACGGACGGGCCAAACAGCGAAAGGATGGACTGATGCTGATCCATGTTATCTGTACTGTATTGGTACAGCCTGCCACAGACCCTTGCAAAGACCTCTAGCTGCCATGAGAACAGATCAGTAGGTCATGGGAAACCTATCTGTCCCCCTATAGCACCAATGACATTCAGTAAGATTGTTATATGCCACTTTTAGTTTTGAAAGTTCCATCTAAAGGGTTCAATAGCTATACCAGCCCCATGATGAGAACAAACATCAGGGATTGTTAAGGGGTTGATTTCATATGTAACATACTAAAATAATACATAAAGGGTAAAACTCTATTTACATAGATAAATGATAGAATTATGGCTGCCTTCTGCTACCACTAGGGGGAGCTCACTGCATATATGGTTTACATGGCTGCCATTGAACTCCATAATAATTCTATCTAAAGCTGAACAAATACTTTATATCCTGAAAGAAAATGAAATGGTACTGCAATCCCTGACGTTAGAACTCTGTAATTGTAAGCAAAACATGAAACAGAATATTTTTGGTTCCACAAATATTTCACTCAGCGTTCCTTATGTATGATAATAAATTGTGTCCCATTCAGGAATCTGCACTTTGGTTTCTTCTTATTGTTTTGGGTTGAAGAGGAAGTGACAAGGAATATCACAGTGGGGTCTCCAGGGAGGATTACTGCCATTAGTGGTTAAAGTTATTGTTAGGAATCGGTTTAGTCCTTTTATAGACTCATTGGGAGATTCATTCTGCGGAGGAGTCCTTTAACTCTTTCATAGTCTATGTACTCAGGCTGCAATGATGTCCTAATCCAAAGCAGGTTTTACTATTCTAGACATCACAGCTGTTGACAACAAAAGATTTTGTCATAGGCATTGCTGCTAGTTCTATTTTTTCATCTATTATTTCAAGCAAAACTATTCCCAAACCTTATATGAACAGTTTATAGTAGGGATCATGTTTATAGGGTTGTGAATGGACATGGTATATGAAGCTTATTAGGCTACAGTATTGACTAGAATTGATATGGCTCCACATGTGAGTCCTTACGTGCCCCACAGTTTAGCATTCCATTCTCTATTCTTTAGAATTATATGCTCCAGCCCACAGCATTGATTGGTTTTGCTGAATAAATTTAAAGCCAATCAGACACTTCTATTTCTGTGTGACTGGTGATGATCTCTCTATTCTGTCCTACCATAAGACCTGGAGGTATTTGAGTACTGGTAGGAATTAGAGATGAGTGAGCAACAAAAAACTTTAATGTCTTTAACTCGAGTTGAGTGTTTGATTTGAGTAACGAGCCCATTGAAATGAATGGGAGACTCGAATATTTAACCAGGTGTCCCCAGCTGAGCAGTGGAGGGCACCTGGTCAATCTGAAAGTGATAGTTTGGCAGGTAACCCCCTGGGGGCCAGACTGTGCTGTTGGTTGCAGACCATTTTCAGATATTTTCTTGCAAGAAGTAAAAAGAAATAAGTGGGGGTGTTTTAAAGGAGTAAAAGGGGTTGTCTAAAGATTTTTTTTTTAGAAAGCGTATTTATCCATTTCCCACCACTTTCCCCCAACAGCCCTTGTTCCCTGTTGCTCTCCCTGTCATCCTGCCTCTGATAACATGTCAACTTTGTAGAAAATGCCCACTTAAACAATCACTGGCAGGTGATGGCTGAAGCCACTGATTGGCTGGCCTGGTAGATCCTGCAGGGATGGCATGTAATGAGAGCTGTGAAGAAAAAGCTTCGTACACCAGGTACGCTATGTGGTTTTTAAAAATAATTTATTCATTTCTTTTTCGCTATGTGGTTTTTTAATTACATACTAGATTGAGGCTTTATCTCGGTTTTCTCCAAGTACTCATGCTGGCAGATATCTCTTTCTCTGTGATGCAGCTTCTATGATGTTCCACTCTGCAGTGCAGCATTCTAGCAGTCTGTCTCCCTCTCTGTATGGCAGCTCTTGTAGCAGGCTGTCTGCCTCTCTGCAGAGTAACAGGCTGTCTCTCCCTCTCTGCAGTGCAGCTCTTGTAGCAGTCTGTCTCCCTCTCTGTATGGCAGCTCTTGTAGCAGTCTGTCTCCCTCTCTGCAGTGCAGCTCTTGTAGCAGTCTGTCTCCCTCTCTGTATGGCAGCTCTTGTAGCAGTCTGTCTCCCTCTCTGCAGTGCAGCTCTTGTAGCAGGCTGTCTGCTTCTCTGCAGTGCAGCTCTTGTAGGAGGCTGTCTCCCTCTCTGCAGAGTAACAGGCTGTCTCTCCCTTTCTGCAGTGCAGCTTTTGTAGCGGGCTGTCTCCTTTTCTGCAGTGCAGCTCTTGTAGCAGGCTGTCTCCCTCTCTGTATGGCAGCTCTTGTAGCAGTCTGTCTCCCTCTCTGCAGTGCAGCTCTTGTAGCAGTCTGTCTCCCTCTCTGCAGTGCAGCTCTTGTAGCAGTCTGTCTCCCTTTCTGCAGTGCAGCTCTTGTAGCAGGCTGTCTGCTTCTCTGCAGTGCAGCTCTTGTAGGAGGCTGTCTCCCTCTCTGCAGAGTAACAGGCTGTCTCTCCCTTTCTGCAGTGCAGCTTTTGTAGCGGGCTGTCTCCTTTTCTGCAGTGCAGCTCTTGTAGCAGGCTGTCTTCCTCTCTGTAGGGCAGCTCTTGTAGGAGGCTGTCTCTCTCTCTCTGCAGAGTAACAGACTGTCTCTCCCTTTCTGCAGTGCAGCTTTTGTAGCGGGCTGTCTCCTTTTCTGCAGTGCAGCTCTTGTAGCAGGCTGTCTTCCTCTCTGTAGGGCAGCTCTTGTAGGAGGCTGTCTCCCTCTCTGCAGAGTAACAGGCTGTCTCTCCCTTTCTGCAGTGCAGCTTTTGTAGCGGGCTGTCTCCTTTTCTGCAGTGCAGCTCTTGTAGCAGGCTGTCTTCCTCTCTGTAGGGCAGCTCTTGTAGGAGGCTGTCTCCCTCTCTGCAGAGTAACAGGCTGTCTCTCCCTTTCTGCAGTGCAGCTTTTGTAGCGGGCTGTCTCCTTTTCTGCAGTGCAGCTCTTGGAGCAGGCTGTCTTCCTCTCTGTAGGGCAGCTCTTGTAGGAGGCTGTCTCTCTCTCTGCAGAGTAACAGACTGTCTCTCCCTTTCTGCATTGCAGCTCTTGTAGCAGGCTGTCTCCCTCTCTGTAAGGCAGCTCTTGGAGTAGGCTGTCTCCCTCTCTGTAAGGCAGCTCTTGGAGTAGGCTGTCTCCCTCTCTGTAAGGCAGCTCTTGGAGTAGGCTGTCTCCCTCTCTGTAAGGCAGCTCTTGGAGTAGGCTGTCTCCCTCTCTGTAAGGCAGCTCTTGGAGTAGGCTGTCTACCTTTCTGCAAGGCAGCTCTTGTAGCAGGCTGGACTGAAAACTATTTTAAAAAAAAACTTTTTTTTTTTTTTTTTTAAATATTTTTTATTTTCATTTTTTATTCTTTTAATACATTTCTGTGTTGGCTGGAGATTGTTCTAATCTCAATAAAGTGACTGTACAAAAAGTCAACAGGAATTACACCCTAAACATAACCTTTACTCCACAAGCTTCTAAGTGTTTCCATATAGAGGAAATCTAGTTAAATTAGTAATCTTTTCCCGAAAGTAGTAAAATTAAGCATGTAGAAATATATTTAGTCTCCTAGTGCACAGGAAGCAAAGTCAGAACATTCCCGGTAACCATGTAGAGTAAGACCAAAATTTGCTTCCTGTTCTCTCTGAGTTCATCAGAATGAAATGTTAGATGTCGTCTTGTAGGAGATAATTTTTAAGGTAAACTTTTAAAGTGTCCCTATCAATATAACATAAAAATTCTGACATGTCACAGAGGCATGGCAAAAGTTTTGTGTTGTGACCCCCACAGATGTCTAGAAGTACTCATGGAAAATGGGCGGCTGTACGCTTCACTCCTGGCTCGCTGCGATCTATGGAGCTCATCTTGTGCAGTAAGAAGGAAATCACAAAGACCTAGGAAGAGAAGAGCAAACATAAAACTTTTTTTTTTTTCAATCTTACCCCACAAATAATTTTGGTCTGGTTTTATAGTACAATAAAGGTTAATAATAAAAAGAACAACTTGCCCCGCAAAAAATAATCCTCTCATGACTTTGTGGAAAAATAAAAATGTTATGAATCTTAGAAAATAAAGAATAAAAAAAAATATATAAGTTAAAAAAAATCTTGGTGCTAAAGGGTTAAATCCCCTATGCATTGGAGCGATTATGAGACCTTAAGGCACAAGGACAAGAAGTGGAGAAGGCGAACATGTCAATAATGGTTTTTATGAGGATATAAACATATGGGATAAACATGTGGTTGCTGGGGGTCTGCCCAGGACCACCACCATGACAAAGCCCCCTGTATGAATGAGGTAGTGTATAGGACTGATACAGATAGCAATCCAGTGAATAGGTGATAAGTATTGTTAGTGGAAGATCCCTTTCAGGGAAACAAATTTGGTGGTTGCTCCCTCCACTGCTGTTATAGAGCAAGAATCCCCTTCATAGTGCACACCTTATTTATTCCCTTACTTCTCTAACCAATTATAGCACAACACATCACATACCCCTCTTTGCTATGCCATAACGTAGTGCTGATAAACATAGTTCACTAAACAGGCTTGATGATTTACACTTCTGTAGATGGCATGTATGGGAAGAAGGAGTCACTGATACATTCGCTTTGCAAGTGCTGTGAGCAAAAGAGGAAATAAACAGCAGCAGCACTACAAGGAAAGGGTTACACCGAGCACCACTGCTACTGTGATAAAAGTCTTGATTTACCTTGCGTGGATAGTGCAGACTCTATGGGCACCCCAGTGCACACAATAGGTTACATGCAATAAATAAGAAGGAGTGGCAAAAAGAATATTTAGGTGCTTTCAAGTATGGTAAGCACAAAACAAGGAACCCAGGAAAGTTGTTCCCTGACAAAGGTTCTATGAGAAGTAAAGAGCTGGCAGCGATAACATTCTTCTTCATCAGTCCATAAACACCCGACCTGGCCCTTACTTGTCGTACCCAGAGATGGATATGATTTTCTACATATTTCTATACCTTTGTATCCCCCTTGGCCTTGATGAGCAGCTAAGCCTGCCGCGGCTTTGAGATCCAGATTCTTTGAATTCTAGCACATGAACTTGTACCGAAAGAACTATTAAATACCTCAAATTTCTCATCTGTTCCTTATGTCTTGGCTCTTGTAAATAGTCTGTTTTATATATTCTGCAGTGAGGTAGAGGACTAGGCGAGGATTTATTAAAAAACACTATGACCTTTCGGTTTGTAAATTACTTAAAATAGCAGAAAACTTACTTATCGGGGGATAAAGTTAACACACTTGGTTTGGTCAATATGCTCCATCTGTATCAACTTAAAGTCTTTTATTATATTAGGGAAGTACTGTATCCACCGCCATTCCATCCCAGAACAGTAACACTATTTAACTTGGTCTTAGCTAGGAGATCTGAATCAGGTCCATCTGGATAATATACAGAGATCAGCCATGACATTAAAACTACCTGCCTAGTTTTGTTTAGTTCCCCTTGATACACCAGGACAGCCATGACCGGTTATGGCATGGACTTCATACACCGGGCTGGGTTCTTCAATCCATCCATGATCCAGTTCTGATGCTCATAGGCCCAGTAGTGGTCAGAGGTCAGTTTAGGCAATCAAAGTGGTCTCTAGCTACCAAAAGGCCATCACAGTTTGGTCTGTGGTCACACAGATCCGTATTCTGCCTATTGTTCCTGCTTCTAACATGTTAGCTTCAAGAACTGACTAACTAACTAGAGATGAGCGCTACTGGAGCATGCTCGAGTCCGATACTTCGGCATTTGAACACCGGTATTAAAATACTGAACAATCAGAGTTGAGCATACTCGAGTTACGCTCATCTCTAGAGATGAGCGAATAGCTGATCTAAACTATGGTCCGTTCATTAAGCCACCATCCTTTCAGCGCTGCTCCGCTCCCTGTTATGTTGGTCTTAAAGGGAATCTAACATTAACATAGCCAAGGGAATCTAACATTAACTAAGCTCATTGAGGCTGAATAATCCTTGATTTTAAAATTGGTGGTGCCGTTCCAGAGATATAAGCTAAATACAAAATATGGAAATAACTTGCTAGATGCATGGACAATTTTAGGGACCATTGAAGTGAATGTGGCCATTCACATGATCCATGGCGCAACCTGCACCGCGAAAAAAATAGGACATGTCCTTGTGCGGATCACGGCTAGGGATGAGCGAACCGTCAGACTTTTGGTCCGATGGCATCTTCGCTCAATTAGTATGCCTGCGATCCCGGGTGCATAGTTGTGCTCCCGGGAATCTGCGGGCAGGATCTTCCAGGGAATTCAAGATACATTCCTTGGATTTCCAGGGAATGTATCTTGAATTCCCTGGAAGATCCCGGACGCAGATTCCCGGGAGCGCAACTATGCACCCGGGATCGCAGGCATCGCACTGGAGTGAGCTGCTTTCGGACCGAAAGTCTGAAAGTTCCGCTCATCTTTAATCATGGCACAAATCACCCCCTCTCCGCTCAACTGCAGAGATGACAGGAGAGCATGATGTGCGCTCCTGTCATCGCATCTACTATTCACCTACCCCCAGTGCTGACCGTCTCCATGTTCACCAGAAGTGGCCTGGACTACACATTGCTTCTTGTCCCAGTTGCGGCGTAGTCCCACTTTCGGTGAGCGTGTGTAGCCAGTCAGCACGGGGGGTAGATGCGATGACAGGAGCACACATCATGCTCTCCTGTCATCTCTGCAGCCGGAAGGCGATCTGTGCTGGGCGTGGGAGTGGGTGGGGGGCTCCGGCAAGGGGATCTGTGCCTTCATCCTCCTCCGGATTGCAGTATGGATCATGTGAATAAGCTCTTAGTGCATCACTTTTCCCATCTGCCGATAACGCTGCTTCATCAATATTCATACTAATTTAGAAAGGGAGCAAATCACAGCTTAATCAACCTGAAAATCGATGTAGTGGCATCATTGGCGGACGGGGAGGGTAATGCACTTGGGTCACTGCATCCAGGGCACCGCGCAGGCAAGAAAACGATTGTAGTAACAATCGTCACTAACGACTATCCTTCTGTAATATGAACTATTTCAGCTTAACGATAAGTGATCTAGTTTGAAATTGTTTATTGTCAATCGTTAAAAATCGCTTTGTCTAATAGGACCCTATGGGGGACATTTATGAAGTTTGGCGGTTTTTACACCGGGCTTACAAATGTTCCCGCAGCTCCAGAGCTCAGGCGTTCTGCCTCTACATAAATTCCGATCGCACGGAGCCCGTCCGTGAGAAGATTTTGAAACCTACGCCAGCTCAGAGCTGGCGTAGGTTCCAGTGACATTTTTCCACCAGAAAAATGATAAATGCAGCGCATGCATGTGCTGTGTGCTGCCGCACGCCCCTCTCCACCCAACTGACGAAGGTGGTGGAGATGAGGCAGATGCGAACAAAATATTCACAAAAATACCCTTTGCAAATATTTTGACGCCGATCTGCCCCATCTGTGCCAAAAAAGGCATATCCGCCTTATCATACATGTCCCCCAATGTCTCTACTTCCCCCTAGTTTATATAGTATATGGCCAGCCTATCAAAAAACAGGATCAAACCCATTGGTTTTATTGCTGTGCGAAAACAGTGAAATATTTTGTTCCGAGCAGAACCTGGAGAAGTGCTTAGAGAATGATGAATAATGTGGATGGAGCGGGGCCATTGTGTAATTCACACTCACACTGTGTTACTAAGTATTTACATTTCTGCCTTGTCTTTCACTTGACATGAGCCGGTCTTGATTTGCTGTCTATGATTAACTGCATCTGGATTTCACGGCATCATCTCCTAATTGTATCTGGCTCAGCTCTGTCGATAAATTATTTTAAAAATCAGGATCCCACATGTATCCTATATTTCTCTATGGGTGGTACAAAGACGCCTTAACCATTACATTTATTTAATTTATAGTTTTATGTAAATAAAGTGCAATCACTGAATTAAATGAAAAGTTCTAGAACTTTCTAATTATGTTGAAATTTTCAAGGTCTTTGCTGTTGATGAATAAGAACACTCTTGTATACATTCAGGACCTGAAAGTCCTTCTGGGAAGTGGATAGACTTCTACCTAGTCTACAGAGTGGTCTGTGAGCTAAATGTATCAGTACAATTGCAAATGTATTTGGTAGTTTACTGCAATGGAAGCTGTTCAGTTTACAGAGGGTTGCCAAGGCTGGATACAATCATATTGCACTATCCCTGAACCCATGTGCTACTGAGTGTATGTGTATGTCGGGTGGCACTGCTATTGTGTTTATTTCAGAGTTTTATCTGTGAAAGTCTAGAAACTGCATTTATGTGTATGCCCTATTCAGTGACAGCAAGCACATGCTGAAGGTTTATGTAAGGGTTAAATTGTGTATGGGACTAGGCACTTTCTGTCTGCCTCATGCCGGTGAAATGGTTTGTCAGTCAACTCCCTGCCTCTGGGCCAATCACAACTCTGCCAAAAGTTTCCCTCCAGATTTGTCCAATCCTGTGTTGTGCTACCTCAGGCTCCTCTCTACCAATAGGAGCCACCAAAGAGTCTATAACTTAGGGTGGAGAAGGCCATGTGCTCAGTTATTCTAATCTATGGGAGTCCAGTAGTTTTCCTGTTTCAGTATTCAGCCTGTGTAACCAGCCAATTCTAGGGCCAGAAATTATTTTACATGGGGCCTGGCCGTCCCTGCTTCCCTGGATTATCCTTATTTCCTGTGTTTCTGTCTGCCCAGCTATGGCAGGCTAGACCACCTGGGGTGTGACTGCCTCTGCTGGGGGACCAAGGCCTGTCCACACTGAGGGGGGGTTATTCAAGTCTTCTGAGCCTTGCAATCTGCAGTGAGCTTTCATTGCCAGACAGCGATTAGAGAAGTGCTTCTTGCCTGTTTGCCCTGCTGCAACTTGACCAGTCCTAGACTGAAGAGAACAGTAGGCTCCTCCCTGTGATTCGCCTGAGGCCTGTCCTCCTGGAATGTGCTGCTCCAGTCTCCACTAGCACAGACTTTCTTTCATACCATAGGTACCTGTTATTTTTAAGTTTACACAATTGACTCCAAAGTTGTTAAACCCCCCTTCAGCAAAGTGCCATGATAATCTAGGTAGTCCACCTTGTCACCAGAGTCAAAACCTTCTCAGTCACCTTCTAAACAAACTTTCAGTCTATCTGCTAAAGCCGTGATTCCAAGTACCTTAAAACGGAAAGCTGGCAAACCAAATTCCCAAGCTAAAGGAACCACACCTTGTGAACAAGGTCCTTTGTATTACTTGTAGTATGCCTTTAAGAGACTGTTCAGTAAAAGTTACTTGTTCTGCAACTATCTCTGACTCTGACTGAATACTTAAACTGTCATGTGCTGAGTCCAGCAACAAGTGACATCCTAGCTCCTGCTTGTAACATCTGCAGTCCCTGGGTTATCACAATATTGACTTTTGCATTATATACTTAAAACTAGAACCTTTTAATCTTATATTGGTAAGATTGCTTCCTAGCCTCCTACAGCGTGTTTGCAGCCGCTAGAGGTGGTTTAGAAGCAGAAAAAAAGTTGTAACTCCCATTGACTTTAACGGCTTTGGTGTAAATAGTACGGTCTATCAAGCTTCCCTGGTTATCTGGGAATTATAAACAATATTAGTGTTGGCTACTTTATTCCTCTCTAGAATAATACTGAAATTGCTGGGAAATTTGTTGATATTTTTGAAAATAGAAACAATATCTTATTACTTACAGCCTTTATGCAGATTTTGCCCGTGGTTAGATTTGAACCCAAGACTCCAGTCTCTATTGCAGAGGCTAAAGGGAGAAAATCAGAGGATTCCTTAGACGCCAAACCTTATTCTGTCCAGATTCAAGCTTAGAAAATCCACAGCCCTATCTGAGATAGTCCTTGTGTACACTTGTCCGGGTGACCATGGGACAAAAGACCACTGTCCACATATTCCTAAAGACATGTGGGATCCTGATTTCTAAAATAAGTCTGACATTTTTTTTTTTTGTGCCGGGCTTAAAAACTCAGGGTTTGAAGTTCCACCGGCAGCTGCGGACAACGAGAGAATATACCAGAGAGCAGGCAGAAGCACCGGAGGGCGTGGAGAGGTATGTATGCACTTTATTCTTTTAAATCAATGGCTACACAGACATCGCTAGCGGTACGTGTAATATGGCCCTTACTGTCCCTAGTTATAGGAAGGTCTAGAATCTAGATCATAAAGAGGTCATACACTTTTTGACCTAATTTGAGCTTGGTTCCAGTGTTCAAGCCCAACTACTACCCTATTGTTTGAGGAGGTAGATAACCCAAATGGTGACCTTTCCTTAAGTACGATATACATTGGATGACCAAGCAGAAGAGCAGTGCATATTAATAATGCATTATGTGACAGCCAGTAGAACTGGACCATCTGAAGCCCTATTAGAAGACATTTCCATCAAGTCAATGGAAATGCCCAGCATACGTAATCTTGGGAAGGGGAAGGTGGTGTTGGTGAGTGAGGGTCTAAACCAAGAGCAGCTATCCCACTTTGCCATGTCCATTGAATTTCCTCAGTTTTATTTTGCTTTATTCTCTGAGCATCTAGTATGTTAAATTCACATGACTTTCGACAATCTTTTGATAAAATTCTTGGTTTGATGGAGGATCTGGGGCATCTCATACTTCACTCTCTCCTTGGCATGCAGTTATGTTCTCCTGATCTTCCCTCGAAATGAGAAAAACGTGTGTAAGACCACCAGCATAATACTTAATATTCAGTTCCATACACTTAACCAGGATCTCACATGATGGAATATAAGGAAACTTTAGAAAATGTTTGCAAAACAAACGTAGTAATAAAGCAAACATCATTCAAATATACAAAGCAACCTCTGAAAATAAACACTGCTCCTCTGAATGAAGACATGGATGGGATTTCTTTTCTGCATATTGCAGTTTCTACATTGCAGTTTCAATTAGGAGGATTAACCTAACAAAAGGGGCATCTCCTACAAGAAGCCATAGTGACATTTACATATATGTTTAGCCATTACTGGCCTAGCCTTATATACCTTATATTAATGTTAAAGGGATATTCCCAACTCAACTAATATCATTTAGATATAATTTTATATATATATATATATATATATATATATATATATATATATAGTGGTACCTTGGTTTAAGAGTAACTTGGTTTAAGAGCGTTTTGCAAGAAGAGCTCACAGTTTTTCAAAATTGTGACTTGGTTTAAGAGCATTGCTTTGGTTTAAGAGTTCCTGGTATTGGGTGGGAGCGTGAGTGGGGGAGGGGCATGGCCTGCATAGCGGGGTCTGCAGCACAGTACTCTGACCCAGGAAGTCTCTCTCACCTTCCAATTTATAGCAGATCCACTTCAGGCTGGGGCTTGCATCAGGGGACAGGACTGTGGGGGGTAATCTCTTTATAGCTTTAATCCCTCTCTCCCCGGACAGAGAGTGCTGCTATACTGTGTCCACATCTGCCCTGCTTATTCCTTCATGCTCCCTGCAGTCTCTATCAGTCCTTGTGTTTCCCATCCTCTCCATTCCTGCTATAATGTGCTTGCACTCACACTCAGCTATACACACTGCTGCTATAATGTGCTTGCACTCACACTCAGCTATACACACTGCTGCTATAATGTGCTTGCACTCACACTCAGCTATACACACTGCTGCTATAATGATTATAAAATGATTTTTGGGGTGTGGAACCAATTGTCTACATTTCAATGATTTCTTATGGGAAAATTTGTTTTGGTATAAGAGTTGATTTGGATTACAAGCACGGTTCCGGAACGAATTATGCTCATAATCCAAGGCACCACTGTATATATATATATATATATATATATATATATATATATATATACATACATTCATTCATATGTTGATAATTTGTTGTGTAGTTTACCGACCACCATCTCTACACATAGGGGGAGATTTACCAAACATGGTGTAAAGTGAAACTGTCTCAGTTGCCCCTAGCAACCAATCAGATTCCACTTTACATTCCTCACAGACTCTTCGGAGAATGAAAGGTGGAATCTGATTGGTTGCTAGCGGCAACTGAGACAGTTTCACTTTATACCTCAGTTGACCCAAATGACCAATCAGATTCCACCTTTCATTTTCCAAAGAGACTGTGAGAAATGCAAAGTGGAATCTGATTGGTTGCTAGGGGCAACTGAGCCAGTTTCACTTTATACCATGGTTGATAAATCTTCCCCTATATCTTTAGACATCTACTAATATACTGTATACATTAGCCTGAGCACTGTTCTTGATATGTTTTATAAAAATTATTTATTTGAATTGATCTGTTAGATCTGCACTCTATTTGCACAGTGTGCCCATGGGTGGAGTCACAACAGCCATCAGGGCCGCCATCAGGAATTTCGGGGCCCCAAACAACCAAAGTGTCTGGGCCCCCCACATTAATTAAAAAAAAAAAAATTGTGTGTTTGACCCACGCCTTGCTGGAAGGTATAATTTGGTTCAGATCAATTCTAGAGAACTGGCTCATATACCCCATTTTTCCCAGTGGCTTAAAATGTAACCTCTGTTATACAGTTATAAAATTGTAGAAACTAAATGTGAACAAGGTGCAATTCAAACTTACTTGTATAGCCGTCTCTTGTGCTCTGTATGCAGTGCGTTATACTCACCCTTGCAACGTACAATTTATAGCGCGTCTACAAGCCCAGCGGGGCTCATTATGATGGAGACTAAAACTTATACAAGAGTGGGGTAGGGGTTCCCCTGTATTCAGAATGCTGTTGAGTACTAGGCAATGCCCCGTTTGGGGCTATTGAATTTCGAGGGTCTGGGGGGCTGTTTGATTTGTATATGTTCACCAATATCCACCCCCCCCGGTATGCTCACTAACATAGAATATGTTGATAAGGCTAATATAATGAGGCTGTTCCATGTTAGTGAGCATATACAAATCATCCCCCCCCCAGGCAGACTAGTTTAGCTCACCCAAGCCAGTGATAGCGAATACATGGCGGCGAGAACGCTTTCTAGGAGATCCTGTTTGTGCAGCAGAGGTGTCTTTATCCTGCTCTGCATAGACCCTAGAAATTCAATAATCCCAGACGGGGTATTGCCTAGCACTCAACAACATTCTGAATACAGGGGAACCCCTACCCCATGCAGGAATACTTGTATAGGTTGTAGTCTCCATCATAATGAGCCCCGCTGGGCTTGTAGACACGCTATAAATTGTACGTTGCAGGGGTGAATATAATGCACTGCATACAGAGCACAAGAGGCAGCTATACAAGTAAGTGTCTATTTGAATTGCACCTTGTTCACATTTAGGTTCTACAATTTTATAACTGTATAACAGAGGTTACATTTTAAGCCACTGGGGAAAATGGGGTATATGAGCCAGTTCTCTAGAATTGATCTCACACACAGACACCAGCACACATGTATACAGACACCAGCACACATGTATACAGACATACAGACACCAGCACACCAGGGCACAATGAAGTTTGAACTTCTGCAACCTGGAGAAATCACCTGATATCACCTGCAGTCCTATGTAACACCACATAACACAGTGGTATCTCTGAGTACAGATAATGTAGTAGATTTCACCTGCAGTCCTATGTAACAGCACAGATAACACAGTGATATCTCAGAGTATAGATCATGTAGTAGATGTCACCTGCAGTCCTATGTAACAGCACAGATAACATAGTGATATCCCTCTGAGTACAGATAATGTAGATGTCACCTGCAGTCCAATGTAACACCACAGATAACACAGCGATATCTCTGAGTACAGATAATGTAGTAGCTGTCACCTGCAGTCCTATGTAACAGCACAGATAACACAGTGATATCTCTGAGTACAGATAATGTAGTAGCTGTCACCTGCAGTCCTATGTAACAGCACAGATAACACAGCGATATCTCTGAGTACAGATAATGTAGTAGTCACCTGCAGTCCTATGTAACACCACAGATAACACAGTGATATCTCTGAGTACAGATAATGTAGTAGCTGTCACCTCGGGGCACCCCTACTAAATGATGTTCTACAAAATAAGAAAAGTGTCATACAGGGACTCACAGGTGACGTCTTCTTTGATCTGAGGCGTCACTTTCCCTTTTCCTCTCCATCCGGCCCAGTCCTCCATGATGATTTCTTTCAGATATGTTTCATCTTTTCAGAACCTGCGAGACAAACAATTTAGGCTCCGCACATTTCTAGCAACTTCCTTTCCTTTCTCCCCCCTGTAGGCTCCCATAGTAACTGCGCTGTGTGGGATGCCCCCTGCATGTAGGATCCCCTGCTGTGCCCCCTGTATGTAGGATTCCCTGCTGTGCCCCCTGCATGTAGGATCCCCTGCTGTGCCCCCTGTATGTAGGATTCCCTGCTGTGCCCCCATGAGCTAATAATGCCCCCAGAGGTACCCCCATGCACTAATAATGCCCCCAGAGATGCCCCTATGAGTTAATAATGCCCCCAGAGGTGCCCCCATAAACTAATAATGCCCCCAGAGGTGCCCCCATATACTAATAATGCCCCCAGAGGTGCCCCCATACACTAATAATGCCCCCAGAGGTGCCCCCATATACTAATAATGCCCCCAGAGGTGCCCCCATATACTAATAATGCCCCCAGAGGTGCCCCCATACACTAATAATGCCCCCAGAGGTGCCCCCATAAACTAATAATGCCCCCAGAGGTGCCCCCATATACTAATAATGCCCCCGGAGGTGCCCCCATGAACTAATAATGCCCCCAGAGGTGCCCCCATGAACTAATAATGCCCCCAGAGGTGCCCCCCATATACTAATAATGCCCCCAGAGGTGCCCCCCATATACTAATAATGCCCCCAGAGGTGCCCCCATATACTAATAATGCCCCCAGAGGTGCCCCCATATACTAATAATGCCCCCAGAGGTGCCCCCATATACTAATAATGCCCCCAGAGGTGCCCCCATACACTAATAATGCCCCCAGAGGTGCCCCCATACACTAATAATGCCCCCAGAGGTGCCCCCATATACTAATAATGCCCCCAGAGGTGCCCCCATATACTAATAATGCCCCCAGAGGTGCCCCCATATACTAATAATGCCTCCAGAGGTGCCCCCATGAACTAATAATGCCCCCAGAGGTGCCCCCATACACTAATAATGCCCCCAGAGGTGCCCCCATATACTAATAATGCCCCCAGAGGTGCCCCCATACACTAATAATGCCCCCAGAGGTGCCCCCATACACTAATAATGCCCCCAGAGGTGCCCCCATACACTAATAATGCCCCCAGAGGTGCCCCCATACACTAATAATGCCCCCAGAGGTGCCCCCATATACTAATAATGCCCCCAGAGGTGCCCCCATACACTAATAATGCCCCCAGAGGTGCCCCCATATACTAATAATGCCCCCAGAGGTGCCCCCATATACTAATAATGCCCCCAGAGGTGCCCCCATGAGCTAATAATGCCCCCAGAGGTGCCCCCATATACTAATAATGCCCCCAGAGGTGCCCCCATATACTAATAATGCCCCCAGAGGTGCCCCCATGAGCTAATAATGCCCCCAGAGGTGCCCCCATATACTAATAATGCTCCCAGAGGTGCCCCCATATACTAATAATGCCCCCAGAGGTGCCCCCATATACTAATAATGCCCCCAGAGGTGCCCCCATATACTAATAATGCCCTCAGAGGTGCCCCCATACACTAATAATGCCCCCAGAGGTGCCCCCATATACTGCCCCCAGAGGTGCCCCCATATACTAATAATGCTCCCAGAGGTGCCCCAGAGGTGCCCCCAGAGGTGCCCCCATATACTGCCCCCAGAGGTGCCCCCATATACTAATAATGCTCCCAGAGGTGCCCCCATATACTAATAATGCCCCCAGAGGTGCCCCCATATACTAATAATGCCCCCAGAGGTGCCCCATATACTAATAATGCCCCCAGAGGTGCCCCCATACACTAATAATGCCCCCAGAGGTGCCCCATACACTAATAATGCCCCCAGAGGTGCCCCCCATACACTAATAATGCCCCCAGAGGTGCCCCCATACACTAATAATGCCCCCAGAGGTGCCCCCATATACTAATAATGCCCCCAGAGGTGCCCCCATATACTAATAATGCCCCCAGAGGTGCCCCCATACACTAATAACGCCCCCAGAGGTGCCCCTAAAAAAACAAACATCCTACTCACCTAATCCGCGCTGTGCAGGCAGCAGCTCTTCCTCCTCCTCTTCGGGCTCCATCTTGCGAGCCGCAGGGACGGGACTTCCGGCAGACGTGATGACGTCACATCATCACGCCTGCCGGAGAGGCACATGATCACGGCGCGGCCTCCCATAGGCTGCTGGTATGAAGTGCCGGCAGCCTATGGGAGAGAATACAGGAGGAGGACGCTGACAGGTCCTTCTCCTGTATTCTGATCGCTTTAATGTTCCGCCCGCTGTGCGGCCGGAACATTAAAGCGATCAGTGCATCCCGAGAAGCTGCGCGGCCGCAGCTTCTAGGGATGCTCAAAAACAGGTGGCAAGGGGGCCCGCCGCCCCCCCCCCCCCCCCCCCCGTGTCTCTTTGGGTCCGGGCCCCATACGGCACTACCACTTGTACTGCCCTATCGGCGGCCCTGACAGCCATGACGGCCTAGCAGAGACCTTGGGCTACCCTAACATGGCGCTGCGGCACTGTCTGGGTGATTTCACTGTGACTTCACTTGGTGCCAGGAGCGGGCCGAAGCTAGCAGGACGTCAGGGAGCGTGGACAGGTATGTAGGAGTTTTTTTTTCTTTTTTTACAAGGGCTGCACGGAGATAGCTAATGATTATCGGGCAGTGTATGGGCTCAGTAAGCGAGCGCCTATCTAGAATATCGCCGCTCGCTTAGAGAAAGTCATCAGGCCTTGTAATAGGGTCCTTAGTAGCTGCAGGGGCTACCTCCTTGGTGTATACGTCCTTGAAGAGGTAAGACATGAAAGAATGTACTGTATACAGCAGGTATGGCGAACCTTCAGCCCTCCAGCTGTTGCAAAACTACAATTCCCATCATGCTTGAACAGCCAAAGCCTTCCCCTTAAAGCTTTCCCCTGTGTCTCCGTCTGACTCCATGTTTTATTGTGTCTCAGCAGGGCACACATACTAAATCATAGGCCTTAACTTATCTTCTAGTTGTCTGTATGTAATGTGGAATAACATTTATGGAGGCATCTGTCTGAATATTTAAAGGTCGTACACATCTCGGTACAAGAAGCTGATTAAAGAAAATAAGAAAATCACTTGTTTATTTGACAAACTTCATGTTGCGTGAAACCCTGAATTATGTTTATTACAACTGCAAAGGTCAAAGCTTACAGATGTGACAGCATGATGTGTGCAGATGGCATGAGACAGCAGGCAAGCCAAAGTCAATAGAATAATATGTCACCTATCATGGGGCCTCGTGTATGAGAACTGAGAAAAAAAAAAGTGTCCTCGTCTCTTCTAGCAGCCAATCAGACCTCAGCTTTTTTTTACACACACACACACACACACACACACACACACACACACACACACACACACACACACACACACACACTGATGTCCCCCTTCCATCATCCTCTTCAGCAGCCACAGCCCGCACAGCTCTGGGAGTGGGGTCGTGACATCACCATGTTATCCAGGAAGTGAAGCCTTGATGCAGTAGTAAGTGCAGGGAAAAAAGCACTTTATAAGCATTTCCCGTAATAAGGGCCCTATTCCACTGGACGATTATCGTTTGCATATCATTAACGATTAACGATCGCAAACGACCACTATTGCGAAAGACCTGAAAACGTTCACTCATTTCCATTGAACGATAATCGTTACTTATGATCGTAATTGCGATCGTTTTTTCTTCGCTATTTATTCGCTATTGCATTCGTATCTATTGCGAACGACCGAACGATGTCTTATTCAACGCGAACGATTTGCGAACGAGCAACGATAAAAATAGGTCCAGGTCTTATAAAGCGATCAACGATTTCTCGTTCGGTCGTTAATCGTTAACTGCATTTCAACCGAACGATTATCGTTTAGATTCGAACGATTTAACGATAATCTGAACGATAATCGTCCAGTGGAATAGGGCCCTAATCGTTAACGATTAACGATCTCAAACGACCGCTATTGCGAAAGACCTGAAAACGTTCACTCATTTCCATGGAACGATAATCGTTACTTATGATCGTAATTGCGATCGTTTCTTCTTCCGTATTTATTCGCTATTGCGTTCGTATCTATTGCGAACGACCGAACGATGTCTTATTCAATGCGAACGATTTGCGAACGTTTTGCGAACGAGCAACGATAAAAATAGGTCCAGGTCTTATAAAGCGATCAACGATTTCTCGTTCGGTCGTTAATCGTTACTGCATTTCAACCGAACGATTATCGTTTAGATTCGAACGATTTAACGATAATCTGAACGATAATCGTCCGGTGGAATAGGGCCCTTAGGGCCCTATTCCACTGGACGATTATCGTTTGCATATCATTAACGATTAACGATCGCAAACGACCACTATTGCGAAAGACCTGAAAACGTTCACTCATTTCCATTGAACGATAATCGTTACTTATGATCGTAATTGCGATCGTTTTTTCTTCGCTATTTATTCGCTATTGCATTCGTATCTATTGCGAACGACCGAACGATGTCTTATTCAACGCGAACGATTTGCGAACGAGCAACGATAAAAATAGGTCCAGGTCTTATAAAGCGATCAACGATTTCTCGTTCGGTCGTTAATCGTTAACTGCATTTCAACCGAACGATTATCGTTTAGATTCGAACGATTTAACGATAATCTGAACGATAATCGTCCAGTGGAATAGGGCCCTTAGTGTATATTGGTGATTTGTATAACTTTTGGGGGGCAATACAATACTTCAATAAAAATTTTCTCTGGACTTCTTTAATTGTCAATCGGCCTTAAGGCCCTATTACACCAACAGATCTGACGACAGATTATCTACCAAAGATTTGAAGCTAAACCCAGGAGTGGATTTGAAAAGAGGAGAAATCCAGTCTTTCCTTTATGACCTGTTCTCTGATTATAGTCTGTTCCTGGGTTTGGCTTCAAATCTTTGGCAGATAATCTGTCGTCAGATCTGTTGGTGGAATAGGGCCCTTAGACAGGCTCTGCAAGTGGAGCAATGATCTCACTGATCAATTCTAAGCAACAGCACTGATCAGTTTATAAGCAATCTGATGATTGCTTATAGAAGTCCCCTAGAAGCACTTAAATTTATTTTCTTTTGAAATCAACTGGTGCCAGAAAATTATACAGATTTGTAATTTACTGCTATTTGAAAATCTCAAGTCTTCCAGTACTTATCAGCTGCTATATGTTCTGCAGGAAGTGGTGTATCCTTTCCAGTCTGACACCTGCTGGACAGTGCTCTCTGCTGCCACCTCTGTCCATGTCAGGAACTCTCCAGAGCAGGAGAAGTTTTCTATGGGGATTTGCTGCTGCTCTGTACAGTTCCTGACATTGACAGAGATGGCAGAAGAGAGCACTGTGTCAGACTGGAAAGAACATATCCCTTCCTGCAGGACATACAGCAACTGATAAGTACCGGAAGACGTGACATTTTTAAATAGAAGTAAATTACATAGATAGATAGATAGATAGATAGATAGGAGATAGATAGATAATAGATAGATAGATAGATAGATAGATAGATAGATAGATAGATAGAATCCAAAAATGTAGCGGCACATCCAATGGTGAATAAAGTGAAATTTATTTGCTCATAAAAATACAGCAGTATTTTTATGAGCAAATAAATTTCACTTTATTCACCATTGGATGTGCCGCTACATTTTTGGATTCTATATTGTTCCGCCTTGAATCGGGCGGTGAAGAACGGGCACCCACCCTCATCTCTAGTGCCGTGGAATATTTTTGATTTCTAGATAGATAGATAGATAGATAGGAGATAGATAGATAGATAGATAGATAGATAGATAGATAGATAGATAGATAGATAGATAGATAGATAGGAGATAGATAGATATTCAATGTTCAGCAGCACAAAAATTGAAGAGCGAGGGTGCCAGTCGAAGCTTCAACCAAAAGCCCCTTTGTATAGTATAGTAAGTCCAACAGGCACTCTATTAGTCGTGTAGAAAAATTATGTGTTTATTGTGGTATCAAAATTCTTTCAGCACAGCAAACAGGAGAAGACCTTCTCCTGTTTGCTGTGCTGAAAGAATTTTGATACCACAATAAACACATAATTTTTCTACACGATTATTGGAGTGTCGTTGGACTTTACTTTTCTATAAATAGATAGATAGTTAGATAGATAATTGATAGATAGATAGATAGATAAAAAAATATAAGATGCCTAATAAAATCCATGACATACATATATGTGGAACTTGTATGATACCAGCTTACAATTAAAGGTAATACCTAATCCCTTTCAATGGCTTTATTGTGCAGGTAATAATGGAATAGACAAAAGGCAGCCGCCTCATAACTAGGAGTCAAATTTCAAACGTCTACAAATAGAATGGATAATAGAATATGGGACAGAAGGACTAAATAGCCTGAGTGACAGGACGGATGGCATATATAACTAAGGGCGGCTTTTGTACCTGTGCTCCACCACTCACATCCTAGGTGACTTTATCCAGCATAGAACGGTATATTCCCAGCTTTGTAGCTTTAGACACTGGAAAGTAATCTCCTTCAGGAAGTTATGTGGGAAGCTTCCTCAGGGGACACTATCAATTTGTACAAGGTCGCAGTGGAGAGGGAGATATTTCACCTCAATGAAAGGGCTTAGAAGTTTAACAGCAATTTTTCCACATTTTAAAATCATTTTTTTTTTAACTCCTTAGTGACTGATCTATTTTGGGCCTCAGTAACCAAGCAATTTTTCCATCTTTGCCCTCCAAGAGCCATATCTTTTTTTTTTTAACCAGTACACTTACCTGGGCTATGTTCACACTATGTAAGAGACCGGCCGGTTCACGGAATGGCCGGTCTCTGCCATGATCTTTATGGCCGTAGTGTTCTGATGCAGGCGCATCACTGCGCGCCTGCATCAGAACTCCCCATAGGACACAATGAAGCAAGCGGCCGGAGCCGCTCGCTTCATTGTGTGAACTGACAGGGTTTTCCTACAATTCAGTGAATTGCGGCCGCAGAAAACTAACATGTCAGTTCTTTGAGGCCCGGCATGGGATCCCAGCTGGAGCGTATACGATGTGTATACGCTCCGCCCAGGATCCCATAGAGCAATAGGCTATGTTCCACATTGCACTAAGTAAGGCCGTTGTTGCCGATGGCAACAACAGCCGTCCTTTTACGTAGTGTGAACATAGTTTACCATGTAAGGTTCTATTTAAGGGTTACCCTTTGTATTATAAAGTGCTGCAGCGTGTAATATCTCTCTACTTACTTTGGGGGGGGGGCTGGTTATACAGAGTAAAATCATATATTTATTATATATTTACAGATGGCAATAAACTATAAGACAGCATTACGTTACAGAGTGATTTAGAGAAATTGGAACAGATCATGACTGTAGCAACCAGTGTCAGGCAGCTGCTGCCAAGTCAAATAAGATTAGGAGGTGCATCAGAAAGGGCCGAGATGTACTTGATGAAAACATAGTTTTACCTTTACATAAATCACTAGTCAGGACCACACATGGAATATTGTGTACAGTTTTGGGAATACAGTAGAGCTGAAAGGGTGCAAAGTGCAAAGTACCAATGTAATTTAGGGAATGAATGATTTATATGATCAAGAAACAGAACTGGAGTTAGTTACTTTTAAGGAAAGAATGCTTAGGGCGATCCCATTAAAATCTAATTCAAGGGTAAAATACCTAACCAATGATCATTTTATAACTAGACCAACTGCAAGCTGCTTTGCAAACAGCAGTTCAGAGACTTTATAAAAAGACTTATAGCTTTCTATGGGAAAGTGTTGTGGGCATGCTCTATGACCAGTGCAGGTAGGGGAATAAGTTATGTGTTTCCAGTAATAGATCCTGTGTTATCTGCCTCCTATCTTATAATACAAGGGTTACCTTTTGTAATGCTGCTGGTAAAATTTTTTTAATCAACTGGTGTCATAAAGGTATACAAATCTGTAAATTACTTACTATGTAAAAATATTAAAGGACAACTCCAGCACTGATTTAAAAAAAAATTGAACTGAAGCTCCAGTTGGTGTCTTCATTTTTTTTCACTTCCTGATTTGGGCTTTCCCATGATGCACTTTGTCTCCTGTGATGTCTAACTGACTCTGTAGAATTGTTAGATGGCTTTTATCTTGCTCAGCCAATCAGAGCTAAGCAACCTGAGTCATCTGACAAAGAGAGGCTGGCCTAACAGGGCTTAGACCCGCCTCCCATTTGATGATGTCATTGTCACAAAATGGCTGCCACAGATAAGCCTGGGGTCAACAGTCATTAGGTAAGAATGAGTTTACTTCACTTCCTGGTGGGGGGTTGAGGGAAGAAAAGATAGGGAAGAAGGGCAGATAGCTGATTGAAGCATATTACAGAGTTATATAACTTTCTAATGTGTTTCAATTACTGGGAAAAATATTTTCACCAGCGTTGTCCTTTCAGTCTTCCAGTACTTATCACTAGAGATGATCAAACAGCGGAAAATCATAGGTTCTATCGAACTCGAACCTTGCTGAACCTTCCGCATTTGATTCCCGATGCTTTTCCGTCCGTGGGAAAGAAGGAGGCAGGCCGGGTACTGCCTGGAATTCTGGGATTCAGCCTAGGTAATAGGCTGTATCCCGAAATTCCAGGCGGTACCCGGGCTGTCTCCTCCTTCCCCACGGAACAGTAAAGCATCGGGACTCAAATGCGGAAGGTTCGGCAAGATTCGAGTTCGATAGAACCTAAGATTTTCCGCTGTTCGATCATCCCTACTTATCAGCTGCTGTATGTCCTGCAGAAAGTGGTGTATTCTTTCCATTCTGACACAGTGCTCTCTGCTGCCACCTCTGTCCATTACGGGAACTTTCCATAGTAGTAGCAAATCCCCAGAGAAAACCTCTCCTGCTCCAAACAGTTCCTGACATGGACAGAGGTGGCAGCAGAGAGCACTGTGTCAGACTGGAAAAAAATGCCACTTCCTACAGGACATTCAGCAGCTAATAAGTACTGAACTAATAGATGTAATTTACAAATCTGTATAACTTTCTGGCACCAGTTGATTTGGAAACATCTTTTAAGGTAACTTAAAGTGTTTTTGGTATAAGAAATATTTATGCTGCCTATGGGGCTGCTGGGTACAGGCTGTGGACAGAATCAGTCTCCTTCCCCCTCTGGCAGCTGCCTGTGTGATCCCTTCTTAGTCTTCTTAATAAGAAATCAGAAACCTGGGAAAAGGTAATGAAATAAAAAATTAAAACTGAATATACTTGTGCAGGGTTCCTATCTGCTGTCAGGATACAGAACTCTACACCCTAACACGCTGAGATGAAGGAATCTCCTTAGCTACAGTATACTGCTATGCTACTGCATGTCAGGACAGAAGGCTGTATAGTGAACAGTATATACTGTGGTGAACAGTATTCATGTCCTGTTCTGATCTCATTTGATGGACATGTGCATTGGTGCACACTTCAAACACAGGGTGCACCATAATGTACTATGTAGGTAGTGCCATAGTATTAAATGTAGGTGCCATGACTCCTAACTGAAAATGTTAACTATTAAAATTTCCTATCTACTTAACATGTATACTTTAGTCAAAGTACAACCCAGTGGATAGGGGACAAGTTAGTTTTTCTTGGAATACCCCTTTAAGCAGTGATAACTTTAAAATAGAGTGGGGAGTAGTGATGAGCGAATAGAGAAATATTCAAATATTTGATATTCGTTCGAATTTCTCCCCGATATTCGATTTTTTGATCGAATATTCGATCCCATTAAAGTCTATGGGAACAAGTATTCGTTTTTTGAAAAACATCTATTCGATCACTTGGAGGTCACCAAGTCCACAATGACACCTCAGTAAATGATGCCAACACCATTGGAATGCAACTGGGACAGCAGGGGAGGCATCTAACACCCCAAGATCGCCGGTAATAAAGTCACAAGTCGATGTTCTAAAGGTGAATTACCTGGTTATTAAAGGGTGTATGAATATTTTATAGGTACAGCTGGACGGCTGTATTATGTAGCATGCAGCACTTGCAGCACTTGGTAAATAGAGTGCCTTCTAGTAGCATAGCAGCCTGCTTGCAATACCCTTTATATTTATGAATGTTGTAGCAGCACGTAACACTGGAGGAACACACGTACTACTCTTTTTTTTTTTTTTAGGTCTAGCACATATCAGCAGCACAAAGCACTTGGTGAGCAGAGTGCATGCACTACCCTTTGTATTTATGTATGACGTAGCAGCACGTAGCACTGGATGAACACACGTATTACTCTTTTTTTTTAGATCGAGCACTCTAGCACGTATCAGCAGCACAAAGCACTTAGTGAGCAGAGTGCTTGTACTACCGATACTTTATTTCATAGAAGTCATAAAATGGTGCAGGATAACACCGACGCGTTTCGTGCGCATGCGCGCTTAGTCTTGGTATGGTGCATGCTACGTGTAACACATGTTTAAAAGCAAAGCAGCCTATCGTAACAAAGCAATTCAACCTGGGATACAGGTGTGAGAGCAACTTAGCATAATTGTAATGTGAGACCAATGTGGGCGTGAGAGAGATGCAGGCAAAGGGAGCCGAACAAAATGTGCGGTAAATGCCGCATAATGAGAAAAGAAAGGTCTGAATAGGGATGAAACCAGGGATGTAAGGTTGGATAAAAGGACTAAGGAAGAAGGAAAAAAGAAAAAGAGAAACGAAAAGCAGAAGAATGAATGTATAATGATAGAAAGGAGAAGAAAAAAAGAAGAAAAAAGAAAGAAAAAGAAAAAAGAAAAGAAAAGAAATAAAAAGGTTGGAATCCCTCATAAGGTAAGTACAGATGTGGGTATGAAAACATGAATATATATCTCTAACTGGACATGTTATATGAAAAAACCACATATGTGTATGAAAAACAGTAAAATAATAAAATAATGGTAGAAATGTCACATACTCTTGCAAGTGCATATTAACAATAACATAAAAGCTCAGTAAGTATAGTGGTACAACTATACTTACTGAGCTTTTATGTTATTGTTAATATCCACTTCCAAGAGTATGTGACATTTCTACCATTATTTTATTATTTTACTGTTTTTCATACACATATGTGGTTTTTTCATATAACATGTCCAGTTAGAGATATATATTCATGTTTTCATACCCACATCTGTACTTACCTTATGAGGGATTCCAACCTTTTTATTTCTTTTCTTTTCTTTTTTCTTTTTCTTTCTTTTTTCTTCTTTTTTTCTTCTCCTTTCTATCATTATACATTCATTCTTCTGCTTTTCGTTTCTCTTTTTCTTTTTTCCTTCTTCCTTAGTCCTTTTATCCAACCTTACATCCCTGGTTTCATCCCTATTCAGACCTTTCTTTTCTCATTATGCGGCATTTACCACACATTTTGTTCGGCTCCCTTTGCCTGCATCTCTCTCACGCCCACATTGGTCTCACATTACAATTATGCTACGTTGCTCTCACACCTGTATCCCAGGTTGAATTGCTTTGTTACGATAGGCTGCTTTGCTTTTAAGCATGTGTTACACGTAGCATGCATCATACCAAGACTAAGCGCGCATGCGCGCGAAACGCGTCGGTGTTATCCTGCAGCACCATTTTATGACTTCTATGAAATAAAGTATTGGATTTTAACCTTTTTGGAGTGCCGGAACCATCACTTATTTTTTTTTACTTTCCATGTATTTTGCGACTGGCTATCGCTGGAACCGTGCACCCTCCTGCAATAGACTGTGACCGACATGCAATTACTGAGGTGAGCTGACTGCCCTTCATTTTTGCTTGTACTACACTTTGTATTTATGTATGACGTAGCAGCACGTAGCACTGGATGAACACACGTAGATATGTTATTGGGTCATGTGACTATGCCATCCAATCATTGTTATTCTCATTTCTCGCAATGCTACGTACACCAAGGGGCTGTGGCAGCCTCCCTGCATGTTAATTGGGTAAAAAAAGGGGGATTTGAAAGATCATCGAATATTTATTGAATATTTATTGAATATTCTGCGAACTATTCGATATTATTCGATATGATCGAATAACTTACTATTCGATCGAATATCTATTTGATTGAACAGTATTCGCTCATCACTAGTGGGGAGGAAAATTACATTATAAACTACACAAGCTATAATAACTTTGGCAAAATGTCGGTTAAAGGTTGAATAATCATCCAAAGCAGGTAAAAAATGGACATGCTGCTGCAGAAGCGTATATCAATGTTTACCTCTCTGCCCCAGTTATGAAACTACCAAAACATCCATTTGATTTGGGGGTCTTATTTCTGTGTTTTCTGGTTGTACTGCCTGGTTGAGCAGTTGTTCAGTATTACAGAATTACTTGTTTTCCCTCCGGTCTCATCACAGTCCTCCCACGCTGCTAACCCCCCTTCCCAGAACTCCTAGCACTCTTGCAAATTCCCCACTTAAAACTGTTGCAGATCATCTCACTTACTGCAGACTATTGCACAGTGAGGTTTCAGCACCTGTTGCATCATACAACACAAAGGCAGCATACTGTAATCACACCTCACTCTTCCTAAATGTTTCAATAAAGATATATATTTGTGTAGTGTCCTAGAATAGGTGTGCCACTACTTTCTAGCACAACCCGTCGTTGGGTATTCTCTTATGTATGTATATGCTCTGGACTGAAGGATGCTTTCTACTTTCTGACCACTTGGTGGCTCACTTTCCTGTATGTATTGCACAGATGAAGGTAACTAAAGGATTAATGCTGGACCTATTCTGTGTTATTATCATCCAACCCTTAGACTGGGTACCACACCACACTGGCCCATCATACACTTAGGTTTAGCTTGTTCTGGAAGCTTTCCCACCAATGTGAGACAAGTCCCGTCCCCTACTCTAAAACTCCCTGTTAGTTCCTAGGCAGAGTAGACTAGTCTGGAGAAGAGTGAGAGGAGTTGTAGCTAGTGTTTGTTCCCAAAGCTATGCAGTGCTAAAGCAAAAGGTGGGATAACTACCACGTAAGGAAAACCTTGCCTACGTTAGGCGTAACTAATCCTTACCTAGTCTGGATGTTTCAGAAAGCTACAGGATCGTCTGCAGTGGAGTAAAGTGCGACTAAGCCGATGTACTCCACTGATCTTTGCTTGGCCATCTTGGGGGAACCTTGAGTGTCTAGCTTCACCTGGTTTTGCAACCCCCGGGCTTGTGCTAGAAGATGGTATCTCCTAAACCGTAAGTACGAGTATCTTCTATTAAGATTATCTACAAAGCCAAGCCTGAGAGAGTACTGCTACTAATTGGACAAGGCCCCTTGGTAGCCCCTTAGCCTTCACAAGTCAAATGTAACCAAACCAAAGTTTAACCTAACCTATCAAGCCAAAAGAACACAGAGGTTATTACACCTATATACTTCGAGGGGCCAGTCTAAGCATTCTGTGTTGTCCAAGGACTATGTATTGTGGTTACATTTTCGCACCTTACCACCAAAAGTACTATTTTTGTATATTGCACTGAAGATTTTCTCAGTAAACTGTTTGATCTGGTTAGGAACTTGGACTCAATAATTACTCTACATTTGTTCTGCTCTTACAAAGCCATGTGTCAGTGTTCCCGGGGGTGGGCATACCAATCCTGGCCACTGTGACAAGGGCCTAGGCGGTAACCCTAACACCTATGAACCCCCAGGTCACCCCCAGGCATATGTATCTCTGTATATGACATTAGTGTAGGCTGGAAGGGCTGGTCAAAGATGGTGACATCACTTAGAGGGTGTGGCTAGAGCTCAGAGACACGATCCAGCCAAGCCTCATGTGAGTATGATTTCCTAATTTCTTAATCATTGAGCAGTGCATTGGAATTGCAATATCTTGTTGGCAAGATGGCCGCCACCACTTAGCACTTAGGAGCTTGGTGCAAACCATCTGTAAAAGAATTGTAGCTCTGTGTGAGAAAAGGGGAGCTCCGAACTCTATAAAGATTTACAACAAAATTAATCGGCACAGAATATTAAACGGAAAAATTCACTTTTAGCCATTGTTCCCAATACAAGTAAGCATGACTATTTATGACATCCTTCAGACTCATGTAATATCCTGACCTTTATGTTCACGTGTTAATTAAAACCCTTTAAAACGCAAACCCGAGTGATTTTAATAAAGCTTTATCACATTTTATAAGACGATTACCCCCGCAACACCAGCTTTAGTTTACGACCAGTTCTGTATTTCAGCAGTGAAAGGCGTAGGCCCTGCTGAACATAACCAGACACCTCGAGAGGAACTAAAGCCTGCGCATTGTCTTCTGTGCATTAGGCATTATTAAGATGATAAACCTTTATTATTCCACTACTGGGGCTTTGATGTTCTGCTCTGTGTTAGCAAACTGTCCGAAGGCAGAAAACTAAACATAAAATGTAATAAAAATTATACTTAGAGCCGGCACATTTCCATGTGTATAAAAAGGCTCTGCCAGTGCCAGGGATTTTTAATAGTATCATACATTTTGTTAACATTTTTCCTAATTTATCTTGCGTTGCGAACCCTCAGAGTACTATGTCTGTTGTAAATATTTAAGCAGGACTGTTGACATAAAGATAATACTGACAAATTGAGTTAGGATTTTAGCTGAGGATTCCTAAACATGCCTAGTGCAGAGGAGCATTAAGGCGAGCACCAAAACCTGGCGTATGCCAAATTGTGTTTAGTCTACAACTACAACATTGCTCTTCAAATAAGTTTTAACCTTAAAATATTAGTGATGGGCACCAATGTATAAAACTCGGAGTGGGTTGCTTTGTTTTCCCCCTTTACCTGGTTTATCTCAGTGGAGCTGTTTGCTCGCTAAGATCAGATTGGACTTCTTGTTTTCGGGTATGTTAGATCGTCATCTAGCTATTGCAACACCGCGCACGTTTGCTTCACTATGGTCCCACGTGCTTAGCCCGGCCATAGTGTCAGATGTTTATAGCCTGAATTATGATCCCAATGAATTATACATTTTTTGAATAACCTTATGGAACCATAACTCACTACAATGATCTAACTGGTTAAAAAAAATTTTTTTCCAAATTTCTTTATCAGCTCAATTTATTGAATATAAGCTTTTTATGTGTGAGGAGTATAAAAACATAAAATATGCAACAAAAAAAAAAAAGGAAAAAAAGAAAAAAAAAGGTCAAAGAAGCTGTGATGTGATTTAGTGAATTAGGAACATAATAATACTCATCATGATCCTGTTGGGATTTTTTAGGCATTTAAAACTGAATTAAACTAGGAAACATGGAAACAATTGGGAACTCTTATGCATGTACTTACGCCAGTTGGATTTTTATAAATTGGTTGGAAAACTTAAGCAGGGCTTCAGATTGCTTTAGATCCTACCAGGAAAAGTCCTGGAAAAAGTACATCAGTTGTTGCCTGGCTTTTAGTTTATACTACAGTCAATGACCAGGTCTAAATAGTTTTTATGGCTCATGCTCCAGACTACCACTGGTCCCTCTATCCAACATGCAACAATGGCAATATGGAAAAACGGAATTTGTTCCAGTCTATATACAGCCAGACTTCTTGTCTCAAACTAGTTTTACCTTTTGATTTGTTATGTACCAGATGCACCTTTACTATATCAAGAAGAAATATCAAGGAGAAAAGTTTTTTTCTCACATCCCCCCTTTCTTCCAGGGTCCTCTCTCTGACCATCCCAAATTATGCATCTCAAGTCCACTGACTTACAGGACTCAATACAATATGGCAACCATACAAGCTGTATAGGTTGTTGTCCTCCTCAGTCCTATTGAGACTTCCCAGAGCTGCACTGACACAAGACATACTGTCAGGACTTGGAAACTGGAGGACATGAGACAGGTGATGCCCCAGCAGTGACCACCGACCTGCTATCCCTGCCTGCTTACCGCATCTGCCCTAAATGGCAGCAGATAACTGCGTGACAGTCCCTGGCCTGCACAGGTGTCACACAAAATGCAAACAAGACAGACAAACACAATGATATGTGGTCAGGAGGCAAGGTCAGCAGCTATCGGTCAGCGCAGTACAAAATTGTTAGAAGAATAGTCAAAAAGCCAAAAGCCAGAATCTAGGAACCAGGATCACAATAAGAATAAACGCTAGGTGTAGGGACACTTAGGAAACGAGGCTCTATCACAGACAAGGAGGGAGGGGAACAGACAGACTTAAATGGGAGGTGAAGTCTCCAGGACTGATTGTGACCTGAGACTCCAACATCCTGTACAAAACAAAGCTGACTGGCAGCTGCATCTGCCAGTCAGCATCACAGTAATCATATACAGCTGAATGCCTGGCCTAGAAGCGATGCGGCCCTGGCTGTGGTGTGGTTGCCAAGGATGCCACCCTAGCAACTGGCCAGGCTGGTTACCAGGTAACTGGTTACCAGTTACCAGAGCCTGGCTCGTGACACATATACACTCACAGAGTAACTGTTGCTTGAGACTCAAGGTACACAAAAAACACAGTACATGCATTACATTGCAGGATATAAAGCACCATGCTTAACAAGGTTTTGCAGGATATAGTTTGGCCCATAGGGAGTCTACAACCTCATTCACACAAAGCCATGATGTACATAGGAACTGAAAGCAGACAAGCGCACAGAGACACAGAGACGGCCATTAGAGTTTTTCCTATACCAGGAGTTTCAGCTTTCTGTTTCTCTTCACGTGGTGCAGTCCTTCATATATCCTCCTCCTAATATTTAATATATTACAATTTGGAATAAACTGGAAAAACGCTGCTTGCATTGGATTGGATTTATGGCCAATACATTAATAGGTTTTAACTGTATGGAAGATTCTCTTATAGGCAGGTGCTGAATACATATATATGGATGGTCTCCTAGGAAAACATCCACAGATTTCCTATCTGCATTGAGTATACAGTATTGAGTTTAAAAGTTTGTAAAATTGTTCCTAAACTATATAGCTCCTTTCTGACTGCCTGGAGATGTTCCATTCTGACAGTGCCCGCTCACTAGTTCTTGATCTCCTCCTGGACATAAGGCAGTGCCGCTCAGCCAATACCTTGCTGAGATGGGTCACTGCTGTGGCCAGCAATAGGCTGAGCAGTTCTACCTTGTATCGAGATGGAGACCAAGAGGTGTTGACTGGTGAGGAAGGTCACTGTTGGGAAGGCAGTGGACAGGTATCTGGCAGGTGAGTTTGTTTTAATTCCAGTTCCACTTTTTTAAAGGAAAAAACAAAGGGGCGGGGCCTGTGTCTGCCACAGGTTTACGCAAAAATTTACACCTACTTTGGAGCAGATGTTGATTTCTGACCTGGCTTACACCACTTCCCAAGTGTGATCTATTAAAAATTAGGGGCCGGAGGAGGTCATGCCTCCTCCCTGACTTGTGACAACCCCCCCCCCAGGCCCACCCATCAAGCGATGGCTGGCGTACATCACAGAAAGGTAAGAAGCTTACCTTTTCTGTGGTGAATTTTTGTTAAAGGTACCCCAAAATGTCAGCAAGGCCCTTTAAAGGACAACTATAGGGTCTTAGGAAAAACAAACAAAGGAAAAACAGCAACAAACACAGTCTTTTTACTCACAATCACTCTTGGGTCCATTTCCGTTTGAATCTCTTGCCGATCACAGGTCCTTCTTCTACAGCTAGCAGCGTCAGATGACTGACAGCTTGCACAGCCAATCAGACAGAGTCATCTGGCAACATAGCAGAGTGGGACTGGCCCTCTGTGAAGATGTCATCAACACAAGATGGTGCCGGCTGTGGTCGACAGGGATCAGATAGGTATGCGTTTTAATAGTTTCTTGAAAAAAAGATCAACAGAGTTGTCCTTTACTCCCCAGGTAAACCCAAGAATTTATATAAAATTAACAGGTTAGTCATGTTGGAGGATCCACCTGCAAAATTAACCCTTTTAGTAACCCATTTTCATGCACTGACCATAGAAAGTAATATACAGCATGCACTATGGTCACCATCTACTCTCAAACTGTGTTCTTCCTTCGAGAAATCTTGACAATGGTTATATATATATATATATATATATATATATATATATATATATATATATATTAGATAAAATAATTTTTGTACAATCTTTTTACTTCCCAGTTTACATCTGTCCCCCCCCCCTCCATAAAAAAAAAAAATGGTTGTTTGATGGGAAGAGACATCGCCAGGATTTAGTTACTACTGGTTTGAAATTAATTACAACCATTATGTGGCTTTCCCAATGCTCCACTTAGGCAGATCCTGTATGTAGATACCACGCGATGTACATATACTTCCTGTCCCCTTGGGTCACGCATTTAAGTCATTGCAGATTGATAATTGTGCATGTTCTTGGTCGGCTTTGATTTTTACATCTGCTCCTGGAAAGTTGAGGTTTGATACATGCAGCAGGTGGTTGTGGTGGTGAGTAACAGGTTTTGATGGTGTGCTCTTGGGTTCAGGCGCTTTACATTACATTACATTGTTTTGATGTTGCTTTGATAGCAGTGACTTATCTGAAGATCAGACGGCTGTGATTAGACCCTTTTGGATTAATTTTCCTTCTCCAGACGCAGATCGCATGCTATGTATTTGAGGATTTGTATTGGGGCATTTTGCCAGTTCAAGAATAAACATAAAGAAGAAATAGCAGACGAGACCTTATCTAGGACTCTTATACTTGTGTGCATGACCGTAGCACAAATACACCCACTCTAAGAATATACAGTACAACAACATTGGGACTAAGGGGGTTAAAGGGGTTGTTTAGGCAAAATTAAAATTTTGGCAACAATGCGTACTGTACACACAGTAAATAAGTTCCACTCACCTGTCCCGGTCCAGAGCAGCCATTGTTCCACTGCTCCTGTCCTCAGCTGGTCTCCTCTATCTCCTATGATGTCATGGCCCCACAGGAGCACCTGCTCAGCCATTTACTGGCTCCAGTGAGTCCCATCTCAGTCAGTGATTGGTTGACTGGGAAGTTCTTGTGGGGCTGTGATGTCACAGGAACCAGAATATACAGGAGACCAGCTAAGGACCAAGATCTTGTTTATTGTGTTTTTACTTGCCCCCCTCTCCCCACTTCCTGTAATTTGCCCAGATCAGGGGCAGACACAGACTGCATAGGGCCCCTGTGCAGAAAATCTGCCTCCCCCCCCATAAGCAAGCCATGCCACCACATTCCTGGTTGCATGCATCCCCACACACTACCCATCCTGGATGACCCCCATCCCCACACACACTACCCCACCTGCCCCCCATCTCCTCACACTACCCATTCTGGCTGTCCCCCATCCCCACGCACAATACCCCACCTGACCCTCCCCCCCCAGTGGTCCTCCAGGTCATCAGGATGCCCGATGCTGCGATTGCCAATGTACAACCATCAGGTGACATCACTGGGGCCCGCTAGACTGAGGCTCAGAGTCCTAACCTGGAGGGCCCCTCTGTTGGCCTGGGCCCCAGTGCAGCTAAACAGGCTGCACAAGTGATATGTCTGCCACTTGCCCAGATCTAGCTGTTACTAGAGACAGGTTTCCCCCTATTACATATAAAAGGGGCAAGGGGGGGGGGGGGTGAGAAGTCAGTCTTGGTTAATGAAGCGATATACAAATATGTTAGGAGCCACATTGGTTTTCAAATGGAGGGCAGTTTTTGAAATTATGGTGTTGAAGTACCATCACAGAAAAATACTAGCAAACCAACAATATGTTTTATTACTTGGTTGTATATCGTGGTAGATACTTGTGATCAAAGTACTTTATTGGCCTACAAAAAAATTTAGAATTGTGAGTTTTCGGGATTCAAAAGATCCCTTCATCAGACAAGTTCACAAATGAATAACTTACAAAAACAGCTCAACATTTTAGGGATGTTACAAGCAAAAGAGAGACATCTGTGAATTAGTGGGTGGGGGGGGGGGGGGGGGGGAGGGGGTATATACATCATATAGATAAGCCAGGACAATAAAAAGGACTTGTTGTAAATTAAATCTTATTTAGAAGTTCAAGATTCTTGGTCGGTTCAGTCTTATCTGTGGATTGTGTCCATGTAGTGGGTCATAAATCCAGGTGCCAGGTTTAGTCCATGTGTTAAAGGGGTTATCCAGCGCTACAAAAACATAGCCACTTTTCCCCCTACTGTTGTCTCCAGTTCAGGTGCGATTTGCAGTTAAGCTCCATTTACTTCAATGGAACTGAGTTTCAAAACCGCAACCAATCTGCAGACAACAGTAGGGGAAAAGTGGCCATGTTTTTGTAGCGCTGGATAACCCCTTTAATCACTGGAATGTTTGTATCAATTTTAATTCCCACACTTTCCTCTCTCTGTCACTCTGGAAGTGACCTCTGAGGACCATACCTTTAAATCTGTTATTCTATGGTCCAGTCCTAAAAATGTTGGCCTACAGGGGTGTTGAGACTTCTTTTTATTGTATGTCTATGTAAATTCATTCTAGTCTGTAATTTATGTTTGGTTTCCCCAATGTAAATCCCTGTGGGGCATCATGTACACTTTATCATGTAGACCACATTGGAGGATGTACATGAGAAAGCATTGGTAATTGTATAGTCCCGCTGTGTATTGGGGATGCGGATTGTGTTTGATTGTAGTACGTGAGGACACGTGCTGCATCTTCCATTGTTGCAGGGGAAGGTGCTAGTCTCTGTCGTTGATGTCAAAGCACTTTTTACGAGAAGGGTCTGTTTGAATGAAAGAAGAGGTAATTCTGGGAAAACCTCCTTCAAACCTCCACAAAAAAGTGACCCCAGTCCAAGATTTAAAAAAAAAAAAAAAAAAGATCTCCTAAAATCAGATCTCATCCAGTACTCACAAATACAGACGTGTACTTCAGCTTGGCATCAGATACAACATCAGATGTAGTATGATCATGCTTGAGCCAGATGTAGTGCTGTTCACCTTATGGCCACCACAACAAACAGGTCCGCAGACGCCGCCAGTGTGGCATGACATCATAGCTGTAAAGGCTTGGTAATCTCTTCTGCCATGGTACAATGACTCAGTTTACATCAGTCCATTGATCACTTAGATAATAAAGAAAAACATTTGTTTAAAATCTGTTCAAGTATCGAACTTGAATGCGGGTTCACCTGCACCTCATTTACCAACCCAGATGAATTGCAATGTCTGAAAAAGCTTTTTTTTCACATCAAATATGATATCTCTAGATATAAATATATATATATATATATATATATAAATATATATATATATATATATATATATATATATATATATATATATATTTAAATGCAAGAATCTGGATTGTTTCTTACACCATATGTGAACACATGCAAGATGGTAAAATAAGACATCAAACATCGCAGTGTATTCACATATGCATGAACCGTGGCAAATATATATATAGAACAGCAACAACGACCACAACAAAATTATTTGCTTTAAAAGGTTTATGCATTGTACTGTACGGATGTAGATTCCTTTAGGAGACCTAAGATTGATGTCTGACATCTCTAATGGGACACCACTCATGTAATGAGCAGTTAACAGGCTGGGTCAACCCATTCTGATATATATATATATATATATATATATATATATATATATATATATACAGTATATATATATGTTGTGATGCCTCACTGTGAGGCGCGTTCTGTCACTTGCCAGGTGGTCAAGTATGACGCCACTCTGGTGGTGGTTGGTCAAGGCACAGCTCAGCCAGGTGTTATGTTGTCGTGACGCCAGTGCCGGTTGGGCACACAGGTATGCTGGCACACCTGCTTTTATTTTGAGTGGGCTGGCTATACCTTTTCCCCTGTGGTCAGTAACCTGTTTGGGGGTCCCTTGTTCAATTATCACGGTGGTCTGGAGTGGCGTACTGACCCACCAGGACTATTGGCACTGCCACCCACAGAAAGGGGAGATGACCCAAGGAAAATGTGATTACTGTGTTGTGCTTGGTGAAGAACCACAGAATCCCGTTAAAATAAATATACTCTTGTTTACTGTAAAGATACTTGATACAGAGAACATATTATACACTTTTGCCTCGATACGTTGCTTAATACTTTAGAGTCTAGATCTGTACAGAGAGAAAAAAGGTGCTGCCTGCGCCGGAAGATCACAGGAGACCGCACGCTGCCAGGAGAGGAGCTGCAGCCGCACTCGCACCTCAGCCTGGCCGCAGCCCTCTAGAGTCCAGTACTTTAGAGTCCAGATCTGTACAGAGGGTAAAAAGGTGACACAGCCGTGCTGGCTGGGTTGTGTGCTGAGAGGTAGAAGAGGTAAAGGAGAAGTCCAGCAACATTTTTTATTAAAGTATTGTATTGCCCCCTAAAAGTTATACAAATCATCAATATACACTTTTAAAGTGAAATGCTTATCAAGTGCTTTTTTCCCCTGCACTTACTACTGCATCAAGGCTTCACTTCCTGGATACCATGGTGATGCCACTTCCTGGATAACATGGTGATGTCACTTCCTGGATAACATAGTTATGTCACTTCCTGGATAACATGGTAATGTCACTTCCTGGATAACATGGTGATGTCACGACCAGACTCCCAGAGCTGTGCGGGCTGTGGCTGCTGGAGAGGATGATGGCAGGGGGACACTGAGGGACACAGGGCACTGGAGGGACAATGAGCATCCCTCTGCCATCATCCATCATCATCAGCAGGCACAGCCCGCTCAGCTCTAGGAGTCGGGTCATGACTAGCATATAGTGTGTAGTGTATATGGTGGTGCTAGTCATTATTTGGTCATAGTATAGCGGTATCATTTGCCCCCCATATAGTGTACGGGGGGCAAATGTACCCTAGTGATTGGCCTTGACTTATGGGCCAGTGCTGTGTGCTTGCCCCCCAGGTTAGAACTTGCCAGCCAGCCCCTGGCTGCAATGGTAGTAACAGGCGCACAACTCCCTCAACTGTATGCATTCAATATATGTTAGGGTATGCTCAGTAGCACCATCGGTGCATGCAGTAGTAGTAGCGATATGTAACTGTGCTGGGACATGGGCTTGAGCAGCCCTGCAGTTCCTGACACAGCTATTAGTGCTACTCAATGTAAAGATGTAATAAAAAAAATAATATTGCAAATTATAACTTTAATTAAAAAAACAAAATCAAAGAAAGAATGAAAAAAAGAAAACATTTTGCTGGAATACCCCTAAGGCTATGTTCACACTATGTATGAGTACCGGCCAGATGATCTTTCCGGCCTCAGGGTTCTGAACTTCACATAGCACACAATGAAGCAAGCGGCCGGAGCCGCTCGCTTCATTGTGTGAACTGACAGGTCTTTCTGTGGCCGCAATTCACTGAAATGCGGCCGCAGAAAACTGACATGTCAGTTATTTGTGGGTCCGCATGGGATCCGATGTGTATATGCTCCGGCTGGGATCCCATTGAAGTAGAGGCATTGTTTAACCCCGCACAAAGTACGGACATTGTTGCTGATGGCAACAACGGCCGTACTTTTACGTAGTTTGAACGTAGCCTAAAATTGTGTTAATGAAGAAACAGTTTTGTCAGGTCTTGCTATTTGTGCATTCCATACGTGAATACTTTTAAGCTTCTGTACAGTAGCTGGTATATAAGTCTCAGTGTCGGGTGACTGAGTTGCCGTGTGACCTCCAGAAAAATCTAAACAGATTTTCCGATGCTTTGGAGGTTTACTTGTGATTAGTCTAACGCTTATCTTGTACAGATGTTGGAAACTCTCTGATCCACTTGCCACAATTTCTTAATACTTAAAGAAACTGCCCTCTCGTAATATTGAGATAACTTACTACAGCCTATTCATTCTTGAAGAAACCACTATTGCATCTGGAACAAGTTCAGCAGCACCAGCCTCATGATCTGAGAACATGTGCTAGAGCCCAAGACACAATATTGGTTAACCATAGTCATCAGATTTCCAAGTATAAAGCAGAACATCATATGTTACACCTTAGGTACGATTCAGGTTCACTGAGCCAAAAATGTTTCTGCCAGTCTTATATTGTACAGGGGTCTGTGAAAGATTATAGAAGGGCTGGTAAATATTCACCCAGATGGAAAATTATGTGCAGAAGCCATGATGGTCTAAAACTGCTGCTTGCCGCCTATACATCTCTAACTGTTGTGAGACTACAACTGTCAACATGGTAGGAGTAGTCATTTCACAAGAGCAGCTACTCGCCTTGAACAAGGGAAATGCTGATATATAGTCAGCAAACTTAAAAGGAGTTTTCCAACAAAATGATATTGATGGCTTATTCTTGGAATAGAAGATGAAACGTTTACTGAGGATTTGGTTTGGGAATCTCTGGCACTTTCTGGCACCAGTTGATTTGAAAGATTTCTTTTTTATGAACTACCCCTTTAAGCAAATTCAGGCCCCAAACCCCTGAATAAATTTGGACCTCAGACCCCCTAAATAAATTCATACCCCAGACCCCTATAGAATATCACACCCAAATCCCTAAATAAATTTATACTGCAGACACCTGAATCAATTCAAACCCCACACCCTTGGATAAATTCAGACCCCCTCATACAATCTGGGTGGCCCACAAGGAATTAGCCCGGCATGTCAGATTGTTAGTCCTGGTCTGGTATTGTGCATTTTGCTAATTAAATGATTTGGATCATGTTCAACAAGCGTGTACTCTCTTGGATCCCTTGGATCCCTCTCTGCTCCCTCAATATGCATCTTCAGACTGATGCGTGTCCATTGTTGATTATTAATGGTTCTATTTAAAGTGTTACTGTCGTTATAACTTTCAAAATCTAAATCAACAGTAGATGTGATATAAAGCAAGTTTGCAATTTACATTCATTAATTTTTTTTTAGTTATCATGGAAAACATGGCACTTCCTGTTTTCTGACTCTTTTTTTCTCAAAGAACAGGAAACAGTCAGAAAACAGAAATTTTCCACAAGTTGCCGGCCCCACCTTTCACTCATCCATGGAATTGCCTTGTAATCAGCTCATCCCATATGAATTCTCCTTGGTCACGACTGTCAGGGCTGCAGCGGCGTCCCGCGCTCCGGACCGCCGCCGCACCCTCTCACCCTGTCCTGCAGCCGCCGGTGTCCACGTGCAGGGACCTGGCACTGCTGCCACTTCGTCCCCTGGGGGCGCCTCACCTCGCCCCGCTCCTGTCCGTCGCTGTGCCGGCCGGTGCGCGCGTCCCCGCCTCCTAGGGCGCACGCGCGCCGGCTGTTTTGGAGTTAAAGGGGCAGTCCTCCCCTAATTGGTCACAGCCCTCACACTCTCCTATAAATTCCAGCCCTGCCCCACCTCAGGTGTTGGAGCCTCTACATGCTTCCCATAGCGTTTGGCCCAGCTCCCTGTTGTTCCTGACCTCAGTCCTTGTTCCCAGTTCCTGTCCACTGTCCCAGTCCCTAGCTCCTGCCCGCTGCTTAACCCGTTGTTTCCTGAGTACTGTCTGCCACCTGCGGTTACGCCTACAGACCTCTGCCTGACCATCTTCTGCCTACTGCTCCTGCCACGCCTCGCCTGCTGTCACTAGCAACCGAGCCAGGGGTAGCGACCTGGGGGTCGCCTGCCGCAGCAAGTCCATCCCGCCTTGCGGCGGGCTATGGTGAAAACCAGCGGCCCCTCAGACTCCGCTCCCTGGTGAGGTTAGTGCCATCGCTAGTGACGGTTCAGTGGATCCACGACTCCAGGCGTTACAGTAGGCTCGAACCATGGATCCCGGCGAGTTGCCTGACATCCGTGACGTAGCCAGAGTGGTCGCCCAACAGGCTCCGCAGATCCAGCAGCAATCGCAGCACATCCAGCAATTGACTGCCGCCTTACAGCAGCGTACTACAGACCAGCGCACACCACATCCTGCTGCCTCTTCGAAACTTCGACTGGCTCTCCCGAGCAAATACGGTGGTGACCCCAAGTTGTGCAGAGGATTCCTGACTCAATGCACCATGCACATTGAACTTTTAAGCAGCCAGTTCTCCACTGAACGCTCTAAAGTGGCTTTCATCATCAGCCTCTTGGAGGGTAGGGCCCTGGCCTGGGCCACGCCACTGTGGGACCGAGAGGACCCGATTACTGCCAATCTCCGAACCTTCCTGGCAGAATTTCGCTCGGTCTTTGAGGAACCTGCCCGTGCGTCTTCAGCAGAGACTGCTGTACTCAATCTCTCACAAGGGAGCTCCTCCGTTGGCGACTATGCCATCCAATTCTGCACGCTGGCAGCAGAGCTAGACTGGAATGGGGCCGCTCTAGTAGCCTGTCTAGTCGGGTGAAGGACGTGCTCTCCGCCAGAGACCTTCCTACCTCACTGAACAAACTTATCCTACTTGCCACCAGGGTCGATACTCGTTTTTCTGAGAGAGAGGAGGAGGTCCGGCAAGAACGGCGACTGAGCCTGTCCCGTCGCCATCACCAGCTGGTGCCGGTCTTCCAGAATCCTGTCATTCCGGTGTCCCAGCCGACTCCTGAGGTTCCTATGCAGGTGGAACGAGCTCGCCTGACGCCAGATGAGAGAACTCGTCGTCTGGAGCTGAATCTCTGCCTCTACTGCGGTGACCCTGATCACTTCCGGCAGAGATGTCCCCAACGTCCTCAAGCGTCCGGGAAACGCTCGCACCTAGGACCGGTGGGAGAGGCCTCCCTAGGTGTGAATGCCACCTCTCCAAGGTTGTCTTTGCCAGTGTCCATCCAGACACCCTCAGGACAAACTCACCAGACTACTGCCTTCATAGACTCTGGGTCTGCAGGCAGTTTCATTGCCGCCACATTGGTCCAAAGATGGCGGCTACCCGTGACCCAGCTAGCCCGATCCCTGTCTATCTTCTCGGTCACGGGCGTCTCGCCGAAGCTGTACACTACCAGACTGTACCTCTAGTCCTCCAGGTAGGCGCTTTACATCAGGAGAAGATCATTCCTCTTCCGACATCGTCCTGGGCCTTCCTTGGCTGCAATTACATGCCCCTAAGCTAGACTGGAGAACCGGGGAGATTCTCAGTTGGGGTCTGGACTGTCCAAACCGGTGTCTGAAGCCTCCTCAGCCCAAGTGCTCTATGACGTCACCTGACTCCGCCAAGCCTCTACCCGGCCTACCGGCGGAATACCTAAACTTGGCTGATGTCTTCTCTGCCAAGGAGGTGGATTCTCTGCCCCCTCACCGGACGAATACCTGGTCATGCCATTCGGCCTATGCAAAGCCCCAGCGGTCTTCCAGGAATTCGTCAACAACATATTTCGTGACCTCCTCTATGTCTGCGTCATCGTCTATCTCGATGACATTCTGGTCTTCTACCCTGACCAGCAGACTCACGTGACCCAAGTATGTCAGGTCTTACGAAGACTACGGGCCAATCGTTTGTACGCCAAGCTGGAGAAGTGCGTTTTCCATCAGCGCAGCCTTCCGTTTCTTGGCTATATTGTCTCCGATTGAGGTCTACAGATGGATGCAGCCAAACTCTCAGCTGTTCTCCAGTGGCCACGTCCCGTGGGACTCAGAGCTATCCAACGCCTCCTAGGATTTGCCAACTACTATCGGCAGTTCATCCCACATTTCTCTACCCTGGTCGCACCCATCGTGGCTCTCACTAAGAAGAAGGCGGATCCCAGGCATTGGCCACCTGAGGCCGAGCAAGCCTTCACTAGCCTAAAGTTGGCCTTTGCCTCTGCCCCTGCTCTAGTCCGTCCGGATGCCACCAAGCCGTTTCTACTTGAGGTCGACGCTTCTTCAGTGGGCGCTGGAGCCGTCCTCTCGCAAAAGGACGCATTAGGCAAGACCAGAACCTGTGTGTTCTTCTCAAAGACTTTTTCCCCTGCCGAGAGGAACTATACTATTGGCGACCGAGAACTCTTGGCGATTAAGCTGGCACTGGAGGAGTGGCGTCATCTCCTAGAGGGGGCTAGGCATCCGGTCAACATCTATACGGACCACAAGAACCTTCTCTACCTCCAATCGGCCCAACGCCTCAATCCCAGGCCAGGTGGTCGCTTTTCTTTTCACGTTTCAACTTTGTTATCCATTTTCGTCCGGCTGAGAAGAACGTGAAAGCCGATGCTCTCTCCCGAGCATCTGATGTCATGGGACAAGAGGACTCTCCTCCCCACATCATAACTCCCGATCGTCTGATGTCAGTCGCCACTTCGGCTCTTCAGGGAGTACCCCCCGGAAAGACCTATGTTCGCCCTGCGCTTCGAGGAAGGATTCTGAAGTGGGGACACTCCTCATTGGTGGCCAGGCACCCTGGAGTCCAAAAGACCGGGCAACTGATCTCCCACCACTACTGGTGGCCCAGCCTTTTCCAAGATGTCAAAGACTTTGTGGCTTCCTGTACAATCTGTGCCAAAAACAAGTCCTCCCGACTTCGGCCTGCCGGCCTATTACAGCCCTTGCCAGTTCCAAGCCGTCCCTGATGCCACATAGGCATGGACTTTGTCACAGACTTGCCTCCATCTGCGGGAAACACAGTCATTTGGGTGGTCACTGACCGCTTCTCCAAGATGTCTCATTTTGTGGCTCTTCCTGGACTTCCATCTGCTCACCGTCTGGCCCAGTTGTTCTTTCAACACATCTTCCACTTACATGGTCTTCCCCTTCACATCGTGTCCGACAGAGGCTCACAATTTGTCTCAAAGTTTTGGCGTGCCCTCTGCTCACAGCTCCAAGTGAAGTTGGACTTTTCATCTGCCCCCAGGCCAATGGGCAAGTGGAGAGGGTCAACCAGATCCTGGGCAATTATCTACGTCATTTTGTCTCAGCTCGCCAAGACAACTGGTCCAGCCTACTTCCATGGGCAGAGTTTTCCTACAACCATCTGGACTCGAGTTCCACAGGCAAGTCACCCTTCTATGTGGTCTATGGGCGTCACCCTCGCCCTCCTCTGCCTCTCTCTCCATCCTCCGAGGTCCCAGCCGTGGAGGAATTGTTGTCTGACCTGCAGTCGATCTGGGAACAGACTCAACAATCTTTGCTCAAGGCATCTGACCGCATGAAAGACCAGGCGGATAAGAGAAGGAGACCTGCCACAAACTTTCTCCCAGATGACAAAGTCTGGCTCTTGGCCAAATATGTCCGACTCAAGATTCCCAGCTACAAGTTGGGTCCTCGATTCCTCGGTCCTTTCTCGGTGCTAAAACGCATCAACCCAGTCACCTACAAAACTCCGTCTACCCCCTACTAAGTGAATCCCGAACACCTTCCATGTTTCCCTCTTAAAGCCAGTGGTCCTCAACCGATTCTCCAACAAATCTTCGTCCTCTGCTCCACAAGCTGTCTCAGACGACGTCTACATTGTTAAAGACATTCTGGCCATGAAAACTGTCAGAGGAAGACGTTTTTTCCTAGTGGACTGGAGAGGTTTTGGTCCTGAGGAGAGATCCTGGGAACCCGAGTCTAATATCCTGGATCGGGACCTTCTCAAGGGATTCTTGCAGGCTAGAAAGAGGGGGAGGGCAAAGGGGGGGTACTGTCAGGGCTGCGGCGGTGTCCCGCGCTCCGGACCGCCGCCGCACCCCCTCACCATGTCCTGCAGCCGCCGGTGTCCACGTGCAGGGACCCGGCACTGCTGCCACTTCGGCCTCTGGGGGCGCCTCACCTCGCCCCGCTCCTGTGCGTCGCTGTGCTGGCCGGCGCGCGCGTCCCCGCCTCCTAGGGCGCGCGCACGCCGGCTGTCTCAGAGTTAAAGGGGCAGTCCGCCCCTAATTGGTCACAGCCCTCACACTCTCCTATAAATTCCAGCCCTGCCCCACCTCAGGTGTTGGAGCCTCTACATGCTTCCCATAGCGTTTGGCCCAGCTTCCTGTTGTTCCTGATCTCAGTCCTTGTTCCCAGTTCCTGTCCACTGTCCCGGTCCCTAGCTCCTGCCCGCTGCTTAACCTGTTGTTTCCTGAGTACTGTCTGCCACCTGCAGTTACGCCTACAGACCTCTGCCTGCACTATCTTCTGCCTACTGCTCCTGCCACGCCTCGCCTGCTGTCACTAGCAACCAAGCCAGGGGTAGCGACCTGGGGGTCGCCTGCCGCAGCAAGTCCATCCCGCCTTGCGGCGGGCTCTGGTGAAAACCAGCGGCCCCTTAGATTCCGCTCCCTGGTGAAGTTAGTGCCATCGCTAGTGACGGTTCAGTGGATCCACGACTCCAGGCGTTACAACGACATTATTGCTGTGTTTCTTTCCTTCAGCTGATTATAGTATGGGACTTTTTGTTGTTGTAAGGGTTTTTAGTAAACAATCTGTAAAAACATGTTCAGCATTTATGTTTCTTCAATGAAATTTTGGGACTTTTTATTCAGATTGTCGGGCCTATCAGCACAACAGCACAAAATTTTTTATAAGGAAATGGACAACTATATAACTTCATTTTTCCAATAGTTCTGAGATATTTTTAAAGAGACGTTACACCGAAAATTATCCTAACAAAATCAGATTAATAATGCTGATTTAAATTGCGAATATCACACTGAATGTAACTAAGCTAACCTACACCCCACATCGGCATTTTCCATGGAACACTAAGCCATTACCACATAGTTACCAAAATTGTTAACTCCATTCTAGTAAATTTATAAGGCTAAAGTATTATTTTCTCTTTTTCCTTTAATTAAAGGGGTACTTTTTAATTATTTTTATTATTATTATTTATTTATAAAGCGCCCTTAATTCCAGAGCGCTATACAATAGAAAGGCAACAGGCAGGAGCAATACAAGATCAGAAAACATTACGTGACGGCAAAAGACAGACTGGTACATGGGGGAAGAGGACCCTGCCCGCGAGGGCTTACAATCTATAGGGTATAGGGAGAGAAACAGGAGGTAAAGTGCAGCCATTCAAGTGTGATGCAGAGTTATTGTAGGTTGTAGCCCTGTTTGAAGAGATGGGTTTTCAGGTTACTTTTAAAGGACATGATGGTGGATGAGAGACAGATGTGTTGGGGCAGCGAGTTCCAGAGTATGGTGGAGGCTCGGGCAAAGTCTTGGAGGCGGTTGTGCGAGGTACGAACAAGGGGGGAGCGCAGACGGAGGTCACTAGAGGATCGAAGGTTGCGTGAGGGACGGTAGCGGGATATCAGGTCAGAGATATACGGAGGGGACAGGTTTTGGATGGCCTTGTATGTCATGGTCAACAGTTTAAAGTGAATACGTTGGGCAATGGGGAGCCAGTGGAGGGATTGGCAGAAGGGAGAGGCTGAGGCAAAGCGAGGGGAAAGGTGGATTAGTCAGGCAGCAGTGTTAAGGATAGACTGGAGGGGATCAAGGGAGTTAGCTGGAAGGCCAGAGAGGAGGATAATACAGTAGTCCAAGCGGGAGATAATGAGAGCATGTACCAATAGTTTGGTGGAGTCAGGGGTGAGGAAAGAGCGGATTCTGGAAATGTTTTTGAGGTGAAGGCGGCAGGAGGTGGTCAGGGCCTGAATATGTGGTTTAAAGGACAGGGCAGAGTCAAAGGTGACCCCAAGGCAGCGGACTTGGGGGACAGGGGACAGAGTGCAGCCATTGATAGTGATTGACAGATTAGAAGGCGAGGTGGAGCGAGATGGGGGAAAGATGATAAGTTCTGTTTTGTCCATGTGGAGTTTTAGAAAGTGGGAGGAGAAGAAGGAGGATATGGCCGATAGACACTCTGGAATTCTGGATAGCAAAGAGGTGACATCCGGACCAGAGAGGTAGATCTGAGTGTCATCGGCGTAGAGGTGGTAGCTGAAGCCGTGGGACTCTATGATATGTCCCAGGCCAGAGGTGTAGATGGAGAAGAAAAGAGGCCCAAGTACAGAGCCTTGGGGAACACCAACAGTAAGGGGACGAGGAGAGGAGGTGGTGTGAGAATGGGAGACACTAAAAGTGTGGTTGGAGAGGTAAGAGGAGATCCAGGAGAGGGCTAGGCTAGTGACACCAAGGGATGAGAGGATTTGTAAGAGGAGAAAATGGTCAACTGTGTTGAAGGCAGAAGATAGGTCAAGGAGAAGGAGCACAGAATATTGGCGCAAGGTTTTGGCAGTCAGCAGGTCATTAGCCACTTTGGTGAGGACGGTTTCTGTGGAGTGGTGGGGGCGGAAGCCAGATTGCAGGGAGTCAAAAGTTGGATGAAAAATGGGAGGAAAGTTCATGGTAGACATGTTGTTCCAGGAGTTTTGAGGCAAAGGGGAGAAGAGAGATGGGGCGGTAGCTGGATAAGGAGGAAGGATCAAGGGATGGCTTTTTGAGGATGGGTGTGATGGTTGCATGTTTGTATAGAGATGGGAAGACGCCAGAAGTTAGTGATAGATTGAAGAGATGGGTTAGTGCTGGGATAAGTGCTGAGGAGAGTTTGGGGATAAGGTGGGATGGAATTGGGTCAAGTGCGCAGGTGGTGAGATGTGATGTGGAGAGTAGTTTGGAGAGATGTTCTTCTGTGATGGTGGAAAGGTGAGTTAGTGGGGACGGGCAGTAGACAGGCATGAGGGGGGGCTGAGGGGACTGTGAGGTGAAGCTTACCCTGATGTCATTGATTTTCTGCTTGAAGAATGTGGCGAAGTCCTCAGAAGAGATGAGGGCTGTGGGGGGCGGAGAAGAGAGTTGAAGGTGTTAAACAGTTGCCTAGGGTTGTGAGATAAGGAAGATATGAGGGAAGAAAAGTAGTCCTGTTTAGCAGAGGTGAGGGCAGATTTGAACTCAAGGAGTGCTCTCCTGTATGTTTGGAAGTGTTCCTCAGAGTCGGTCTTCTTCCAGTGCCGCTCAGCAGCTCTGGACACTCTCCTTAGTTGTTTGGTTAGGTCGGTGTGCCAAGGCTGTCTGTTCGTGCTTCGTGTTCTCTTTTTCGTGAGAGGGGCAACAGAGTCGAGGGCTGAGGTTATTGTGGAGTTGTAGAAGGTTGCGGCTGTGTCAGTGTCGTTCAGAGAGTGTATGGTGGAGAGAGGCAGAAGGGAGTCAGAGAGTGTTTGAATGTTGAGGTTTCTGAGGTTCCTGCGAGGGTGGGCAAGTTTCTGGACTGGGGGGGCAGATGAAGAGAGGAGAAACGAGAAAGTTAGGAGGTTGTGGTCAGAGATGTGGAGAGATGTGCTGGTGAGGTCAAGTATGGGGCAGAGACGGGAGAAGATGAGGTCCAGTGTGTGGCCCTTTTTGTGAGTGGCCATAGAGGACCACTGTGTAAAGCCAAAGGAGGAGGCTAATGATAGGAGTTTAGAGGCGGGTGATTTGGTCGTGTCGATGGGGATGTTGAAGTCGCCCATGATGATGGTGGGAATATCTGTTGAAAGGAAATGCAACAGCCAAGTGTTGAACTGGTCAAGGAAGGTGGTTGCAGAGCCTGGTGGTCGGTAGATGACGGCCACTTGGAGGTTAGAGGGGGAATAGATACGGATAGGGTGTACTTCAAAGGAGGTGAGGGTGAGAGCAGGGAGAAGAGGGCTTGGGGTAAAGGAGCAGTTGTCCATTAGCAGCAGGCCAACCCCGCCACCCGGCTTATTGCCAGGGCGAGGGGTGTGAGTAAACTGGAGCCCACCGTAGGAGAGTGCAGCAGGGGAAGCAGTGTCAGTAGGGGACAGCCATGTTTCAGTTATGCCTAGGAAGAAGAGGTTGTGGTAAAGAAAGAGATCATGTATGAATGTAGGTTTATTGCAGACAGAGCGTGCGTTCCAGAGTGCAGCAGAGAAAGGGACAGATGGAGGGGGGTCAGGACGGATGCGTATGGTGTTAGAGGGGTGCTGCCATGATCTAGAAGAATGTGTACGAAAGGAGGGCAGTGGAGTATATGAGTTCAGGTGGGGAGGGCCAGGGTTTGGTGAAATGTCTCCAGCAGTGAGAAGTAGCAGAGACAGAGACAGTAGGTGTGAGTAGGTAAGAGGGCGCGGACATTGAGAGCATTTACAGGTAAAGGTTTTAGTGTATGAAAAGAGGATAAAAGGAGGGGTAAGAGCAGGAGAAATAAAGAGATTGTTACTTGGTGTGGGGAGTGGAGGGTTAATACAGAGTTTGAGGATAATGGAAGCAAAGGTGAAAGCCAAGATAAACATTGTGAGCAAAGAGAGGGAGAGGAGATGAGAATATGGCGGAGTGTTACCTTTGGTTTAATTCTGGTTTCAATTCTGGTATTAATTCATTTTTCACACTTAAATGGCTCACTTAGATGGACTCACAGATGACCAGGGTCACATATGACCCAGAGTCCAGAATATATAGGGATTTAGCAGAATTTAGCAGATTTAGATGAAAATCTTTTTCTTTAAAATCATCTGGTGTCAGAAAGTTATATAAATTTGTAATTTACTTCTATTTAAAAATCTCCAGTCTTCCAGTACTACTGTGTGCTGCTGATGTCCGTCAGGGAGTGGTGTATTCTTTCCAGTCTGACACAATGCTCTTTGCTGCCTCCTCTGTCCATGTCAGGAACTGAGAGCATAAGCAAATCCCTATAGAAAACCTCTCCGACCAGGGACAGTTGTATGAACTTTTTATTTTTATAATAACACAAAGCATATAAAAAAATCCCAGACAACCCCTTTAAAATATACAGAGGCATATAAAGACAACACCCCCTGAAGAAGCAATAAAGCAGTTGCCGTCGGGAATTCCACGTACTGTTGAAGAATAGTATTACTATTAATATTATTAGATGTAGTATGTGCTTTGCCCACTTATATATTAATGACCAGACTTTATCAAGTTAAATCTTTACATTTTATTTTTTTATGGTTTACTGTGTGAGCTATATATATATGTTTCACATTGTGGCTGTTATTTAATTATAATATGATATGTATACATGCACTGGCAACAGCCATGATCCAATAGGTGCTATGCTATTGGGCAAGTGTGCAATTGTTTCCATCACATTAGATTTCTATTGGTGAGGACCTATCACCAAATATAGTATGAAGAATTGGCAGGCTTACCTGGGCTTGGGAAGCATTTTTTTTCCCTTGCCTCCCTCTTTCCCACTACTCAGGAGGTGTGCCCATGTTTGGTTTGGTGCTGAGTATGCAAATTACCCCCTGGCTAGTTAAAGGGGTGAAACACATGGTATTCTCTATGGGCGAATGTCCTTGACGACCGAGAACAATTGTTATTCTGGAGATCATCAATGGTGTGCACAATCTCATACTGGAGAATTTCAGCTAAAGGAATAGGAGACATCACGGGAATTTCTCGTGAATGTGTTTGTGTCATTATCCCTGAACATTTGAAGATGGAGAAGCTATCCGAAAAGTGGGTCCCCAAATGTTTGACAACAGATAAGAAAATCATGTGAGTGAAAACTTCCTCGTCCATTTGTCAATGTTTGCAGACTTATAAGAACGTCCTGGATAGACTGGTCATTATGGTTGAGACCTGGATTTATTTGTATGACCCTGAAACCATGGAGCAATCAAAAGAGTGGAGGCACAGTGGTTTCCCTGGTTCAGAGAAGTTGAGGATGCAAAAATCATTTATTAAGGTGATGGCATCTGTGAAATATTTGACTTTCGAGAATTTAAATCGAATAGGCACCGATATTCGACTATTCGAACGAATATTTGATCCCATTATAGTCTATGGGAAAAAAATTCGAGGCACTTGGAAATCCAAATTCGACCACTTGGAGGTTACCAAGTCCCTCATGAAACCTCCCTAAATGATGCCAACACCTTCGGAGTGACATTGTGACATCAGGAGGAGCATGCCTTGGTGCACCCAACACCCCAAAATCGCAGTATAATGCCACTCTCCACAGTTGCGAAAGAAAAATATTTGTGAACACTTACGAATGTTTACGGCAATGTTCACACATTTCCTTCGTATTTCGTGCGTTGGATTAAAAAAAGCGGCAAGTGCAATGAGAGGGCTATTGAATGTTTCCCGCGTATTCGTCACACTACTTGATTGAATTTGAATCTTTCGAATACCGCAATTTTCGATCGAATACCATCTCGATCAAATCGTATTCGCTCAGCTCTAGCGTCTGTGTTCTGGGATAAGGAGGGTATGCATTAGACTACCTTCAAAATGGTTCCACCATCAATGCAAGGTGTTACATTGAACATTTGGACCAATTGAAGGCAGCTCTGAAGGTCAAAAGGTGTGGTAAGCTCTCCAAAGGAGCCTTGGTGCTGAAAGACAATGCCTTCACTCACATTGCACAAGCACCCTGGTGGAGCTAGGCTTCCAGCTGATTGACCACCCACCTTATTCACCAGATCTAGTTCCCTCTGACTATCATCTGTTTCCAAACCTGAAGAAACACCTCAAGGAAACCAAATTTTACACTATTTCTGATGCCATGGCTGCTACAGATGTCTGGTTTGCGGCCCAACCAAAATCCTTCTTTTTGCAAGGCTTACAGAACTTGAAATACCGCTGTAAGAAGTGTGCTGACATCAGTGGAGAGTATGTGGAATATATATGTGAAATAAATGTAAAGTTTCATCTTCCTATCTTGTTTCTTTCTGAATAAAGCCAAAGACTTACAGTATCAGCAGCCCCTTGTATAAAAATGCATAGACTTTAAAGGGGGTATCCGTCAAGGAAAATGTTGTCATATAATATACTGTTGCAAGTATTTAGAAAACAATGAAGAAGCTATGCTTACCTCGTTGCACTCCCTCAATGTCCTCTTATGAGTCTACGTGTTCCCCACTAAACGATCCCGCCTCCCCTTCCAAGACAGACTCGTCTCAATGATGACAGCTCGTTCATCCAATCACTGACCGAGACAGGACAGCGCCATGGCCAGTGATTGGCTGAGTAGGCTGTCACTACAAAGAAGAGTCCATCTCAGAAGAGAAAGTGGGATCATTGAACAGGGACACCAGAAAGCCGTAGGAGGACACCGGGGGAGCCAGATAAGCCTAGCTTCTTTATTGTTTTCTATATACTTGCAAAAGTAAATTAAAACTTTTCCTTCCCTGGACAACCCCTTCAATAGTCACTGATGAGTCTGACTAACATGACACATATGACAAAACTATTTAGATGAACCATTACTAAGAGCTGAACTCCATCCATGAACAAATTCATGACATACAATGTACTGTTCTCCTCCGAAGTCTTCACATTCTTAAATTAAATCTTGTTTGTCTTTCATACAACTGTGTCCAAATATCTGTTATTTGAGGCTGTGATTCACATATACAATGTTCGCCAAGTCTCCCACATAGCTGGGCACAATGCAAGGCAGTAGATAGCGCTTTCATCCAAAATTTGGTCCATTGCTAGGGTTGTAAACAGTTCCTACCAGAAGATAAGATGAGACTTAAATATTTGCCCTTTGTGTTCTCTTTAGGCTCCACCGCTTGCATTATACTCATTGTAATCCTGCATTATTCTAGAATACTGACCAACACATGTAACTCATCAAACGTACGAGTCAGTGCCGTGCGGTGACAGAATGTGATTATGGAGTTCTAGTTTATATTTGCGGTCCGCTGGCTTGTAATTGGGGGAAGCACAGTGGTTATACTTCTGGCTTATGACCACAGATATCTTAAGTGGGAAACAATGCAGTTCTAATCACTTTCTGGTGGTTAATTTAATAGGATTGTCTGCTGTAGACACATGATGAATTAATACAGAGGAGTCTACAACTTTGCATTCTTTTTTTTAAGCTCTATTCACATCTGCATCATGGCTTCCAACAGAGTTCATAGTACAGTGTCAGAGCCACCATGCCAATGGTGCCCAACAAGGTCTATTGGGGGCCATGGTTGTGCCTATCATTTTGTCTTCAAGACCAACACTGCTTCCGTTACTACTCCAAGATCCATAGCTGTTTTTATCTTTCTGTACATGAGGGCGTAAAACTTTTGGGGCACATTTATTAGAGATGCGCCCTTGGCGTATGCAATGAAAGAGGCGCAGGTTCTTGTCTTTACTGGCAGTGGGACCACAGCAAGGCATCTCCTCCCATGATTAATTTATCATGGTTAACATGCCTGGAAACAGGCATAAACTATGGCAGACATCTATATCTGTTCCGGAGCAGGTGTAGATTTCTGTGCAGGGCCAGCCAAATATACTAAGGGTTGCCGCCATGACTAGTAGTCAGCATCTCCTGCCTTCAGGAACATACCAGCGGGTTAGATTCTTCTAACCTGCTGTTGATTTCCCTTTAAATAAAATGGGGGGAAAGAGGGAAGCCTTGACGAGTTGCTCTCGAAATATTTAATTATGGAGTATTCGATCCATTCATGGTCAGTGTATTAGATGTATTTTACTGGGTATAAGTAATAAATAAAGAATATCCACATGGTCATATCGTCCACTGGAAGAGCCTTAGGACAGCCTTAGAAGAGCCTTAGTTCCCATGGTATAAAGTCTCGCAGAAGCATTTGACATGGGTTTTTGTCCTTCCCACTAGTGTTGCATTAAAGAAAGCACAAATACCTATATGAAATGCTTTGGCAAGACTAAGTAACATGGAAAGTTGGGATCTGTCCTGGGCTCTTCCAGTGGAGGATATGGCCATGTGGCTATTCTTCATTTCATGTGTCCGCAGTGTAAAGCTGTCAAGCTGAATGAAGTCGGGGGAGATAGTGTTGTAAATGTAGGGAAGGAAATTAAATATTAATTTATAATTCTGGTTATGAAAGGTTATAGGGTGGAAGTAGGCTCAGATCTTTTCTTGGTTTAGGAGGAGAATCATTCTGATCTACCCGTAAGCCATTTCGATATACTTAGCTTAGTAGACTTCTTAGAGTATATAAAATATTGGGGCCTAGAAGCTTGTAACATTCACCTGAGAAGCCGCCTGGGCCTGGTGTTTTTGTTATTAGGATAAAGTGATTTTGTAATCCTAACTCTGTTATCCTCTGTTCCATGATCTGAAGGGAAGGTGCATTCGCTAATTTTTAGGCTGATCACTGGGTCTTTAACATGGAGCAATACTCGGCCTGCTTGGGTGGTAGTCACCTCATGCAGAAGGCCCTTTAGTTTGCATATAAAAATAACACAATTTATAGAAGAATAAATGAAAAAGTTATGGCTACAGAAGGGGGAAAACAAGGAAAATCATTTAGTCCTGAAGGCCGAAAATTGCTTGGTTATTAAGCTTAGATTCTGATTGCAATGGGCATTCCTAAATATCTGTTTATATGTGACCTCTGTGTTTGTGTAGGCAACCGCACTGTGCATTACAAGTAGCTTAGCAAAATACGACTGGGGCAAGAGTCTTTCCAATGCTTTTTTCCAGCTGGATACAGATCCTTGGTATAGAGGGTGCGGTTATGATCCTATTCTACAGGTATGCACTAAACTCATTTTTTCATTAACAATAGTTCCGAGAAAACACATGATGCAAAATTTAAAATAAAAAAAAAAAAAAGACTTTTAACTAAAAGTCGTCAACTCATCAGTATGATTGGGATTAGAGTAAAAACAAATTATCCTGCCAAAGGGGAAAACAAAGGATTAAGGTCTCATGTGCACTGGCATGGAGTCTGTACAGCAGTTCACAGAGCCTGTAGATTTTTTTTTTAGTATGTAGAGTGGTGTAACTGTAAAGATTGCAACAGGCCCCATAGTCCAAGGCATAGAACTAACGGGAACCGCCACCACCTCAAGGTGGGTTAAGGAAACAGGCAAAAGGGTCCCTGTTTATCCAGGATTATCCAGAGAGCAGAAAAGATCCCACTTCCTCTGTCTGCCTCTCTGTGCTGATAACTTCCGCAGATGAGAGAGGGGCAGATAAACATTTTAAAGATGTTGATAAAATTCAATAAGTAAGCACTGGCAGGATCAAAATACTCAAGGATCCTCTACCCCTAGCGTCTCCTCTATGATGCCCATTCTGGTCTGGAAAGACCTGACTAGAAGAGACCAGAAAATTTTTCAGAGGATTGGAAGCAGCCTGTCCCAAGAAGACCTTCTAATGTTGGTTTCAGACATGGTAGTTTTTTGGAAAACTGCTGCTGCCGAATCCAGAAGTGGATTGAAATGGGAAGGAAAATATAAAGGGAGGACATTTACTTTTCTTTCCTGTTGGATCCACCTCTGGTTTTGGCAAAAAAAAACAAAACAAAACAAAAAACAACAAAAAACTGCAGTAGGAGTTTTACAAGAAACTGCCAAATGTGAAACCAACATGAAGGTATGGGTGCAGATGGTTAGCCAACAGATCCCCATCGCACCCATGATTTGTGTGAAATAGGTTTGGTGCCAACAAAAGCCAATTGTCTGACCACAGATGTGCTTGTGGACCCTATTATCCAGAGGTGGCCTTTCAGCTCAATTCACATTGCTGTGAGTAACTGGGTCTAAGTCACAAAGGGACTTCAGACAGCAGCTGTAAAAAGGTTGCCAAAATCAGGGTAGGTAAGCTGCCAGTTTATTCCCAAGCACTGTCCGGGCATGGAGGTGGGCCAGTCGACCCTAAGTGTGACAAAACCCGCTCCCCTTGGTGACGTGGCTCTATTAGAATCAATGGAGCAGCGTCACAGAGGGGAGGGGAGATTATCACATGGGGGGCCGGCGGGCCCACCTCCAGTGCTTCATGCCCAGCCGGGGCTAGGAAATAAGCAGGCTCTGTGTAAGGAAAACAGGCCGCAGTTCAAAAAAAAAGGAGCACGGCACGGACATCCCTGCACTGGCGCCTGTCTGTGGTTATAAGACCACAATGTGATGCACTAGTGGTACATTCACTTTAATGGAGGGACTGTCTCAGGGATTGGCATTCGAAGAATGGAATTAGAGGTGAATTAGTCATGCAATTTAAAGTTATTTGGATTCAAACTAGCATATTTGTAGGTAGGTCACATAGTCTAGCCAGGATATTATACCATAATCCCAACATGTTTTCCACTGGGTTCATCAGGGGATAAAGTGAAAGAGGAAAAGAAAAGCAATTCAAAATGGTCCATGTACCAAGGGTACCAATGGATAGATAAACTCTTGGTGCCAACAGATGTGTGACACCAGCACTGATGTAGGAGCTGATTTTGTTAATGTACGAGCATTTTGTTATGCTTCTGAATGAGGAAGAGAAAGGTCCAAAAATTGTTTTTTAGTTACAGGAGACAGGAGGACAGGAGTTTGGATATGAGGGTTAAACGTAAGAAGAGAAAGTGACCCATTACTAAAGCCTTTTGCCTCATATTAGCTACAGACAGAGAGCATTAAGAGATTATTTTGGAGAGGGAGGTAAGAAACGTTGAGACCTTGGAAGTCTAATGAGAAGAAAATCTGGAGGAGTACAGGGATTACAAAGGATTAGTACTCACACTACGCCTTATTCCTTAAGTTTATGGCTGCAATTTATGCAGGTTTCAGATGATGGGCAAAAGTCTTTCAGAAAACCCAAGTGCTATCAGTCTGCCTGTGTTAATTCAAGAAATCCACAAAGTCAGTTCGGGGCAGCACCATCATAGCAAAAAGAAATGCTGCGGCTTGAGAATATAGAATATAATCTGATACTGTCAGGATTTATGGCTATTTTGCAATACTTAAAGGGGTTTTCCTATCTAAACAGGTTATCCCCTATTCATAGGATAATAGACAGTAAGATTATTGTGGGTCATTAGGACCCTATTGGTCGTGAAAATGGGGAAAAATATTTACTCCAGAATATACCAAGTGTAGTGTGTGCACAAGATAAGCGCTCCCTATATTTTTTATGGTCAGTGTTGGGTAACCCTATAGAAAATTAACAATTCAAACTAGTTCTTTTATTCTAATCTGTTTCAAGTTTCTGACAAAAATTTTTTAAATTTTACTTTCTTTACATAGTTATGACGGCTGCCATCTTGACCAAACTACTTTTAACATTATTCAGTGACATGCTTTACAGCAAGACTCATGGACATAGATGACAATAGAAAGACTCTGTCCTCTTGAGATGAATGTGAATCATCACTGAGAGCACTCTGTGACCTTTGAAGAGGTCATTCCACAGGGAGCTGATATTTTCTTATATTGGTGCTATCTATCGTTTACAGCAGCCTCTTCCTTATCATTACAGACACAACAGGAAGTCTCATCTTAGTTTTAGACCTATCAGTGAGATTAAAAACTACACAATTTCAGATTAAAAAAACAAAAACAAAAATTAAATATATATATATATATTACTATGCATTACTATACATTACTATGATCATCCATCATTGTGGCATTGAAAAAGTTTTTAAACATTTATCAACAATAATAGAAACCATCACTATGACATGAAAACTGACAGGAAACTGAAGCCACGTATCTCTCCTTATAAGATACTTATAAGAAGTTTTTTTTTGGCCATCAACACTTGGCACCTACTGCTTGAGTTGCGCTCATCTCCATCGTCTGCGTCAGACCCCAATTTTTTCTGACGGCAGACTAATAGGAAAATGGCAAACTGGTTAAAAATGGCACCTACACCGCACTACAATAAGAAGGCAAGAAGAAGGCAGGAATTAAACCAAGGCCAAGGCCTTTATGGCACATGAATTCCTTTTTGTTTTTCTTTGCTTTCTCCTCCACCTCACTTTCTTGCTGAATGGAACTTGTATTTCACCCAAAATACTAGGAAGGCCCAAGTGTTACTGACCTGGGATGTCTTCAAGGAAGTTCTTGGCTCAGCAGTGGAGGACCATCAGAGAGTCTACACTTTTATAGAAGGTAGAGCTGGCAACGTATCTACTCTGAGCTGAACTGCAGTACATCCAAAATCCATCTCCTGATTCTAAGGACAGTAAGCAAGTGATGAACTGACTCTGTTGTACTACAACCTATTTAGCCAGATCAAACTGGGTTCATAGGTATAAACAAAAATATACACATTTTACTCAATATTAAGCATAAGGCCTTATACACTCGTTCAGTGTTTTATGGACATGCATTCCGTGGAAGGCCTAAAATGGAGTCCCCCCCCCCCCCCGCATGGCATGATCTGTCAATATCATGCTGGCAGTGGGGAAACTGTTTGAATATTTGCGACACTGTAATGAAGCAACTGCGCGGCTGGTTTTTTTACATTACTGTGAATATTCAAAGACTTTCCCCACTCCCAGCATCATATTGTCCATTACAGGGCTTCCACAGACAGCACATCTGTATAACACTGAATGGGGGCATAAGGTCTATAAATTGTGTTTTATTAGACAAACAAGGCTAAAACCAATGCCGTATACAGTATTAAAATTCTGTGGGGGGATTAGGATCCATTTAATCCTCTAACTGGATAACCAAACCGCCAGACACCATGCAGTGGGGTAATCTGCTGCCCAACCTTCACCAAAAAAATTTAAATATTTTTAATGGTACCAAGAATGTATAATGTATTGGAAAAGTTTTACCAAATTTTTTTTTTGTTTGATTAAATTTTAAAAAGAAAGCATAGTTTCTTTAATTATTATAGGATTTCATTTTTCACATGTTCACTATGTGCATACATACTAAATGTTAACTTTATTCTTTGGATTAGTACAATTACAGCAAAAACTATAACTTTTTTTTTTTTTTATCATTAGCTCTACGGGAACTTTAGACTCCCTTATTCAGTAGACTTCAGAAACTTTAGACTCCCTTATTCAGTAGACTTCAGAAACTTTGGACTCCCTTATTCAGTAGACTTCAGAAACTTTGGACTCCCTTATTCAGTAGACTTTAGAACTTTTGGACTCCCTTATTTAGTAGACTTTAGAACTTTTGGACTCCCTTATTCAGTAGACTTCAGAAACTTTGGACTCCCTTATTCAGTAGACTTCAGAAACTTTGGACTCCCTTATTCAGTAGACTTTAGAACTTTTGGACTCCCTTATTTAGTAGACTTTAGAACTTTTGGACCCTCTTATTCAGTAGACTTTAGAAACTTTGGACTCTCCTATTCAGTGAAATTTTGGAGACCCTTATTTAGTGGACAGGCTAAGGGTACTATTCCACCAAGCGATTTTTCAACGATTAACAATAAACAATCTCAAACGACCACTATGGCGAAAAACCTGAAATAGTTCACCCAATTACACGGAACGATGATCGTTACTTATGATCGTTTTTGTGGTCATTCTGTCGTCGCTATTGCGTTTGTCGCTACTGCAAATGACAGAAAAATGTCTTATAACATGCTAACAATTTGGAAACGATCAATGATAAAAACAAGTCTAAATTCTATCAAACGACCAACGATTTCTCATTGGACGTTTAATCGTTGTCTGTTATTACATTAAACGATTATAGTTCAAATCCGAACGATCAAACGATATTTCAAATGATAATCGTCCCGTGTAATACCATCCTAAGTCTGTTGCCCCATAGCTACACCTCTGACTATTATCATCAAATGTAACATGGCATAAACCATTTAAAAGGTTAGGGGTATAACTAACTCTTTATATCACATTTACTGTTAATTTAGATTTTGAAAGTTATAATGACAGGTACCACTTTAAGTTATTGCTTATCACCTCCTGGCACTGAAGATGGTATGATCCAGGTCTGGATCCTTTTTTTGGGTAGACTTGAAAATGAAGATAACCTGTGAGTAAGTAAATGGTGATTTATTTTTTAGTATATTTAGTTTTTTTTGTTAATTTGATTATTTTTTTCTGTGATTTGTATTTTGTGTTTGTCGAATTTTTTTTCCGCAACTCAGTAAGTGGGTCTGGGAACTGCCTATTCTAGTTCTGTTTGTGAACAAGACTTCTTGCATTATGTTCATCACAAATGGTCTACATTTTCAACATATTTGGTCTTGGCGATCATTGAATATATATACATATATATATATATATATATATACATGAAGACATGTTTCTAAGTTCTTAAACCAAGACTATCCAACTATTCTTTATATAGACACTAGCTACCCCCACGAAGGCCTCAACAATCTCCAACTGGTTGTGATGTGGAAATGGATCATGTTTTATCTGCGGACTATGTCATTGTTAGTATGTTGTACTTTACAGTCTAAGGCATTTCTCACCATTTTCTTTATTCACAGGCCTATTAGAATTACCTGATCAATGAGGGCCTATCCTTGCACACTATTTCTCCTGCTGGAAACATATCCAAGATGCTGTCAAGAGAAGCAGGTGTACGCCATATGCTATAACCATGGTATGTGTTTTGTAGCTGTTAGATATGGAACCAAACAGATGTTTTGTGTTATGGAGTCAGACTTTGTTTGGTCTACACTGTCAATGTTTCTGTCATACTGTATGTATGACCCGGATGACAGAAGTTGGTTCAAAGTTGGGTTGGCAGTAAAATGAAATTATAAGAATGTAGACGGAGGGTAAATCTCTAGCAATAGCTTCCACAACGATTAATATGGTTGATACTTGAAGGAACAACCACTGAACACTCAGCGAGGTTACCTGTATTCATAGTGATGGCTCAGCCGCCACTCTTTCATCTTATAGATCGGAATCTACCGCCAAAGGGCACTCAAAGGAAATCATTGGAATCCAGCTTTTTTTTTTTAAAAAAAGTCTCATAGCTAAAGTGAGATAAAATTTTCCCTTCTTATTTTAGATTGTATTTAGAGACTCGTGTAGGCAGACATTTGTGTATAACCTAATGCTCAGACCTGTGAGGGTCACTGTCTTATCAGAGCAACGGACCCGTGATCTTCTTTTCTTGTATCATCTTGGAACACCCTTATTAAAATGAAGATGATGTTTAAGTGATACCGGCTGATATTGCTTGGGGAAGCTGCACTTATCGGACACTTTAGGGGAAATGTAGTGTTACATGGCATCCAGTCAGATTGGCCAATTGTTGTTATGAGCTCCACACTTTGGATCAAAGTCAGGAATTCTTACTCTTCTCTACTGTATACGGACTATATTAAAGGAGAAGTTCAGGCACTTCCTTTTTCCCCCAAAACTGTCAGGGAGGAGGTGGCTGAACATAACAACATGCACTTACCTCCTCGGCTCCAGCGCAGGGGTCCGATGTTCTCCATTCCAGTTCCTGGTCGCTTCTAGGTCTGAGTGAAAACCTGGGACATGTTGTGTCAGGCCATACGGGACACCGATACGGCTGCCTGACACGTCATGTCTCAAGTCCCCACTCAGACTTAGAAGTGTCTGGGGACCAGAAACCGGAGCAGGGGACAGAGGACCCAGCACTGGAGCCAGGTAAATGCATGCTGTTATCTTCAGCCACCTCCTCCATGGCTGTTAAAAAAAAAAAAAGTCTTTGCCCGGACTTCTCCTTTATAGAAGTCCCATATGAAATGGCACAACCAATCAGAATGGATCATATATGAGGGAGCAGGGAGAGGAGACAAACAGCTTGTGTATAGCAGAGAGCACAATACACCACCCTGCAATCTTATATCATCAAGTTCCCAAAGCACTGACCTTTGTGACCTTTGAATCCAGCATTTTATGTTCCCAGATAGTCTCCAAACTGCACAGCTGCTTGTCTCCTCTTCCAGCTCACTCATCCCCCTCAGACCCTCCCTGTCCATAGGTTATAATGAACACAGCAGAACCCGTCTTCGTTTTGCTCCCCTGTAATGAAGACGGCTTTGCCTTATAATACACTGATAAGAAGCGTGTATGTGTGTGTGTGTGTGTAGGGGACACAACTTGTAAACAGCTTTTTGAGTACAGAAAGAGGCTTTTTTGCCTAATGAAACCTATTACAGAGTTTCTGAAAATAACTTCTAATATTGATTTCTGCAAAAAAAAAAAAAAAAGAAAGAAAGAAAGAAAGAAAGAAAAAAATGACAGTTACACTTTAAGATTCACTTCAAATTTATTAGTTTTCCGCAGAACTTTGGACAGTAAACACTCCATTGTGTTGTATAGTAGCATTACAAAACGCAAACATGTTGCTTTCATTTGTATTATTGTCACTGGTGCTGCATCAATACGCTCCGGCTATTTCTATTAACAACATATTTCTATTATTAATCAGCCAATGGTTTGCTAATACATTGCAAATAAGTATATAAGAGTATAAGACTCTTAATAAAGATGGTGGAAAAACACTCGTCCGGGGTTTTACCTGGTGGTCATTGGGTTGGTCAGTACCATTTAAATGATTTATATTGATCTTCATTTACTCATCTCTTCGCACCCCAACCCTTGTATTATATTCCCATCTGACTTTGGATGCCTGTTTTTATAGCATTTTAATTGATTGTATGTGTTGATGGTTTTTTTTTTATATTCTAGCAACAATGAAAGCTGTTAAACTGTAATTTCTGTTTACTAATATACATTTGACTTGGTTGCTCGGTATAAGTGAACTATGTATTAGGCTTTGTTCATATTTGTGGCATGGCTTCCATTTATAATGGAAGCCACATTGCTGTGCTGGCACTTCACTTAGCGGTGGTGCCTTGACTTCTAATGGGGTCCGTCTGTCGTTTTGATGGGAAAATAGCACTGGGTGCAGAAGTAATTTTAGTGCCAAAAGAAATGTGCAATGGAAGGGTCTGGATACATCCTTTATTGCAGATCCTAATAAGGCTACATCATAGGGAGGGCAGAAAGAGCAAACGACTTGGGGCTCAACCAGCTAGGGCTACCACCTCCCAGTCTCCTCCAGAACTTACCAGAAAAGGGAACTTGAAGTGTAAGTATCCAAAAAAAGAATCCAATGTTTGTAAAAATACGGAGACTTTATAGCTTTTACTAGTACTTTTAGGCCCCATTCACACGTCCATGTCAGTTTTTACTGTCAGGAAATCCTGATCAGGAGGCCTCAAATGTCATCAGGAAAGTATCAGGATTTCCTTACAGTAATCCGTTTTTACCCATGTCCTATTTTTTCCGGATCTGTTTTCCGGAACGGACACCCTTCCGGAAAAATCCAGAAGGGTGTCCGGGACTAATGAAAGTCTATGGGTCCGGAAATCAGGATGGTTTTTCCGGACGTGTGAAGGGGGCCTTACTAATGCCCCATCTGCTTGCATTGGGACCTAGAAAAAAAAATCTTGAAATATGTGTCCCGATGGTGGCAATGACTAGTGGCCACAAAAGGATTGATTAACTCCTGACAACTTAGAAGATAGATTTTCTCTCCGCCATTTCTCTTTGACATTTTGGATTTCCTACCTACTAAAATCCAACAGTTATGATGACATTTAGGGGCCCACCCTGTCAGACCACTGATTGGTACTCCAATAATGCAATCACAGGCTGCTGATCCCGTAACATGGTAGCCAGTGATGTTCTAAAGGCAGGCTCAGGCATACTCTACTAGTGGAGTGCTAATTTTACAGATCCATGCAGTGAGCTGTGTAAGCAATCGAATGATTGCTAATAAATGTCCTCTAAAGTTAAAAAAAAAAAAGTTTTAAAAGATCCCTGCAAAAATAAAATGTTTAAATTACCCTATTCCTATTGTTCTAATAAACAAAAGTCAAAATTTAATAACAGCATGCTTTCAAAAGTTATTGCTTTTTGAACGCAAGGAGGGAAAAACTAAACTGGAAAAAAAATTCTGGTCTTGCAGCTGTTAATATTCCTCCCTTGAAGCTAATGGAATCAATGAGAATGTATCACACAATTTTTTATACATTTTTAGGTAAAATAAAGGTGGTCATACACCTACAATAACTGCCGCCAGAGCAATAGTTTTGACTGACAGTTATCTCTCCTATCTTCCCTATACACAGGTACATTCGGCAAGGCCAAGCATTCTCTTGTTCTCTTTGAGAAGGGAAGAGCCAGAGAGCTCTGACTAAGGTTTATCTCTCTGAGAACAAAGGGGTCAGAAAGGGATTTTCAGTTACGTCCAATCCCTATTTCCACCAACATTATTTGTCGTGGTTGATTGGGAGAATTTCTGCTGTGAGTGGCAAGTACAGCCAACAAAAGTATAAGGTGTATGGGGACTCTAACAATGGAACATCACAAATTTGATTTGAACTGCAAATATTTACTTAAGGCCCTATTCCACGTCCCATGGAATAGAAGGCAACGATCAGCTGACATTGTCCATGTCGGCTGATCGTTGCAGTCGTTTGTCTTTCAACATGTTGAAAAACAAACGACTGTGATAGCGATCTGCTGCCGTCACTCCGTTGAACAGGAGCAACGACAGCAGACCGCCACTATCCTCTATATGCTGCCTGGACGATCTAGCGATCACCCGGGCAGCCCCCCGTAGCTTCCAGCGGCCTCTCCCGCAGTCATTCGCTCGCTGCAGCCGCGTGTACTAGCGGTGGCAGCGAGCGGTGAACGAGGAGCAAACGAGCGCTGACAGTGCTCATTTGCCCCTCACAGTCGGCCTGTGGAATAGGGCCTTTATCCATGTCAAGGCCTTATTCCACCCACCGACTGTGAGGAGCTAACGAGCACTGACAGTGCTTGTTTGCTCCTCGTTCCCTGCTTGCTGCCACCGCTGTTACACATGAGCAGGTAAGTGCGGCAGGGGCCGCAGGGAGCTGCGGGGGGCTGCCCCTGTGATCTGTAGCTCATAGAGGATGGTGGTGGTCTGCTGCCGCCGCTCCTATTCCACAGAACAACGGCAGCAGATCGCTGCTATCACAGTCATTTGTTTTTGAACAATGTCGGCTGATCGTTGTCTTCTATTCCACGGGACAACTATCCGCTGTAACGGCTGATATCGGCCAAGTTACGGCCAATAAACGTCCCATGGAATAGGGCCTTTAGGAAAGCTGATGGGACCCCTAAAAGTGCCTGTCCTTCCCTACAGTGCAATGCCTGTCCTCCTCATCACTACTTTTACCCTTCTTTTTACGCTCTAGTATATTTTATTACTTTGCCATTTTATAATGATAAAATCTTTCTGAATAAACTTCTGTTATGACATCAGACCTATAAGGAACCTTTGAACCCTTTGTTGAGAACAATTTGTTCCAATGTTCAGAGATAAACTGTATTGTTCTGTACCCTTATTAATTCTATTACGAGATAAGAAATATTAGAATAAGGTGTCCTATTTCTCGTTAGATCTCCATATAATTTCATTTTATATTCAGTAATCTAATTTTTTCTTTGCAATCTGTGGCGGCTTCTAAGGAGAAATCTCTTACTCAGCATGCGTTGTCATTGATGTATAAATGAATTAGCATCATGAGTATAAATGAAATACCAGTATATGGCACCAGTTCAAGTCCGATAAAGAGCTGCCAAAGGCAACCGTGGAGGTCATGTTATCATTTGTTTCTCTTAAATGTGAAATTCTATTCCAGCATTGTATATGTGAGTATGATGTATGATTTCTTCTGTAAAAGAATAGATGCCAAGTGTGTTATGGATATGCTGGGCAGCTGTCTCTTCTGCTGTGTGGCAATGTCATCTATGCTGGTGGATGTACCCTGTCCAAGAGCTAAAGAAGAACAGCACCCCCCCCCCATCCCCCATCCCCCATCCCCCATCCCCCATCTCTGGCACCTTCCATAGACTCTCTTGCTCAATTCCTGGTTACGGATCAATACATTTGGAAATACACAAGCATCGGAAGACTCACATTTGAGTGCTGACTCATTCCTGAGAAATCTAAATCGAGACAATATTTGGTGTGGCCACTCTTTGCCTTTAAAGTGTCACTGTCATTTGTAGAACCGTTTGACGTGTCATAGAGACATCAAGGCATGAAAAATGGAAAAGGAGTTAGCAGCACAAATAGTCCCTTAGTATGCCTATGGCGGATGAATGCACTTTGGTAGAACTACAATCCCCAAGTGGGGTTCGGGTTACTTATGTAGAGAAGGTCCAATAACATCCACAAATAAATCTTCAATCTTTATTAAAAGCTTAGGGTCCTATTACACGGACCGACTATTTAAGTAAAGGAGCGCCGATCTGCTGCGATGTCCATGCAGCCCTTGCCCAAATACCTGATACCTTACCTCTCCTCGCTCCCTGTCTTCTCTCCTGTGCTCCACAGCTTACTGGTCCCGGCGGCTGCAACGTCTGCCCAGGATTGGCACGGCCTGTGATTGGCTGAGCGGCCTGTCAGCTGACAGGACGTGAGACGTTGCAGAAGCCAGGACCTGGAAACTGTGGAGCACAGGAAAGAAGACAGGAAGCGGGGAGAGGTAAGGTATCAGGTGCTTTGGCAATCGTCAGCCATCAGCTGTGCATCGCTATTACAGCCCTGCGCCCAACGAATTTAGGTCCAAACCTAAACCAATGATCATCCGATGATCGTTTCAGCGGCTGGTCGTTGCCTCTATTACATGGAGCGATAATCGGCTGAATCTGCACGATTTGGCCGACTATCGCTTCGTGTAATAGGGCCCTTACAAATATAACGTTTCGACCCCTGCTGGGGTCTTTGACAAATACTTGACAAAGACCCCAGCAGGGGTCGAAACGTCCTATTTGTAAGCTTGGCTTTCAATAAAGATTGAGGATTTATTTGTACTTATCATGTGTAGATATTTGTATACTGTTTGTGAAGGATAAAGGTAGTTTCAGACATCTTTGAGAACTAATCCCAAATCTTCTGTGGATGTCATCTCATCTGCTCATTTTCATGTAATCCGACAGACTAGATGACGCAGAGAACAGGTTTCTGTGGTGGCCATTATCATCACTTCTGCGACTCCTTGTTTTTCTTCATGCTGAAGATCATGAGAGACAACTATATACAAAATAAAGTCCATCAACCACCAGGATCCGCATAAACAGCTAATTTTCACGAGAAAAGTCTTATTCGGACAGTTCCTACTACAAAGAAGTTGGAAAATTCCATGGCTGCCATGGAGGGGGTTATTTGGAGAGCAAAAATGTCCTACTTCTTCAGCTCTCTGGCAATAGCTGCCCGAAATTATTGATGTTGCAACAACATTGTGCAGCTATTGGACACTGCACGTGGAAGCTACTTTCTTGCAAAAACAGCACCACCCCTGACCTCAGGTTTTATGTGGTATTACAGTTCAGCTCCATTCACTTCCATGAAACTTAGCTGCAAAACCCACACCCAACTTGAAGCCAGGGGTGGTGCTGTTTCTGGAAGAAAGCCGCCATGTTTTTCTAAGCCTGAAAAACCCCTTTATTGGCTGCCCATTCAATGCACTGACCACTTAAGTCCGGCAGACAAAGCAGCGTTCTGGTTCACAGATGGGATTCCTGGACATATCAACACCATCTATTTTTTTTTTTAACCTCTTTGAGAAAGTAAAATTTTTCCAACAATATTCACAAAAACATCCTAATAATTCAGTAAAACAATCTAATAAATCAAACACCAGCAAAACGACTCTAAACTTTTCCCCCACCTCGGTCGCTCACTGACAAGTTTGTAGCTTTTTGACAAGACGACTGCGGTGACTGCGAACTGGTTTTTATAACGTCTTGAAAGATTCATGAAGTATCATTCGCATTAACATATTTCTGTCTTCTATGACTAAGCAAAATCGTGTATGTGTTAGAAAGTAAAAGAGATGAAGTGTGCGCTGCCCGCGATGTAACACACATGGTGGACACATGGCCACAATAAGTGTATCGAATCAAGTCTGTGGAAATCTCTATACTGAATATTCATTGAGGATCTTATCACTTGTTACCCAACACCAGTGGAGCCTCGCATTTTAAGAAATGAGGGCAAGAGGCGACTTATTACACAGGGAAATCTTGGCACATTTGTGGATAGCATTGAGTTATTGAAGCAAACACGGGAACTTATCTGCTGCTCAGCTATATACGCCAGGCGTTGGCTTACTCTACCGTGTCACAGTCAATATATTGTTTTAACACATTTCATTAGAAAAAGCCAAATTTGCCTTCCTTCTATTTTGTAATCAAACAAAAAACAACATGTTGATGGGTCATAGAAATAGGTGAACTTCCCTGATTTTATATCCTGACATTCCAGACAGATTACAAAGATAATTCTTTCCGGGTTGTTTACTGCTTAATGCCATGTTTTTGTGCAAAGGGTTCCAGAAGTCAAAAGTATCATGATGGAATATTAAAGGACCCTTTATACTTCCAAAAGTGAGGTGCTGAGTTTTGTTCAATATGATCTCCGATATGTTATTCCAGACACTACGACAGGAAGTGGTGACAATAACCATAGGCACCAATGTTACCATCATTAGGTTATCAACTTTTTATTTAAAGTCAGTCATACACACAAGCTACTTCAGAACCAGCCTAAAACATGCATGCTCAAACCAGCAGCTTGTGGGCTGCTCTGTGTGTGCGGGCCTGGTGCTTTTTAGGTGTCCCACCACAGGTGTTGCTATTGGTTACACCCTTCGTAAAAGCCTGTACCTTTTGAGTGTAAGTGGTGATGTGGTAGTTCCAGAGTTTCGCCACAAGATGTCGTTATTGCAAGTGTGTATATTCCGTTATTGCACAGCTGTAGTACCTAAGGGGTTAATGTTTGTTTGTATGTCACATGGATCTGTAAGCCAATGAGAGTTCTTTCCTCTTGTCACCTATCATCTCTCTCTTTTCTTCTCAAATACGCACTCCCCACCCACTCACAGGGCACCTTACAGGGGCTGTAGGAAGTCACGTGAGTCGAGTAAGTGTAGGGTCTTTTGTCATTGGACTTTGTGGAGGAAGGACTTAAGCCAGAACGCTCTCTACAGCAGTCCAGTTGGTCCCTGGCTCCTGCGGGGTCCCCAGTCTAAATTGTGCAGTCTAGACGTAGAACAGAGCACATGCAGCAATCTACAGTTTCTTCTCAAGTAACGCTATCCAACACTATGCAGTGTTAAGCCTTCACTAGAGAGGACAAGTCAGGGATCATCTCAACCTACGCTGTAAACCAGGAGAGACACAGTGCAGGACAGTATCCATAAAGAAAGTAAAGAAACTGATCTGGATAGAGCGAAGTTGGTGAAAGCCTATGAACTCTATCTCGCAGCGCGGGTGAAAGCCTCAGCATTCCGCTCATCCCAGGTAAGAAGGTCTGGGGCTTGTGTCGCCCTCTAGGACGGGTCACTCGACACTAGTGGGCAATAAGTGGTGTAAAGACCAAAGAGTCAAAACACAGGCACAAGTATTCTCTCTCTTTTCAAGTATTCTTCTATTTCTACCTCCGAAGTTCCGGCAGAGCACAGTACTACTTGGGTTCGGACTCTCTCGAAATCCTCCTCTCTACTCTTCTGATCCTCTATTTCACTTCTCAGCACGCAACCCAGTCAGCACGACTGTACCACTCTTTCTACTTTCAATACAGATCTGGATCCTAAAGTGTTAAGTGTCTTATCAAGTGTAAAGTATTCTATTAATGGCCCTATTTCACGGGTCGTCTAGAGGAGCAAACGAGCGCTCTCAGCGCTTGTTTGCTCCTCCTTCCCTGCTCGCTGCCGCCGCTATTCAACGCGGCAGCAGCGAGCGGGTGAGTGCGGGAGGGGCGTCGGGGAGCTGCGGGGGGCTGCCTGGGTGATCGCTGATCGTCCGGGCAGCCCATAGGATACAGCAGCGTCTTCTGATGCTCCTATTCAACGGAGCGACGGCAGCAGATTGTTGCTGTATCAGTCGCTTGTTTTTCAACTAGTTGAAAAACAAGCGACTGCAACGATCAGCCGACATGAACGATGTCGGCTGATCGTTGCACTTTATTCCACGGAAAGATTATTGTCCGTAGCGGCCGATATCGGCCGAATACGGACGATAATCGTTCCGTGGAATAGGGCCTTTAGGCAAAGCTGTATGATTTACTGCCTACCTCAAGTATCTTCAGAGTAAACCAGATTTTATTTATGCTAAAGAGACTCCTCCTGTGATTCCTCGTCAAGCACCGACACAGTACACGAACACTCCTTGGGTCATCTCCCCTTTCTGTGGGTGGCAGTGCCAATAATCTGGGTGGGTTGCTATTTCACTCCTTACCACAATGATAAGTACTCAAGGGACCCCACAACAGCCTGGCAGGTCACTGACCACAGGGGAACAAGGTATAGCCGTCCCTTTAAAATAAAAGCAGGTGTGCCACCATACCTGTGTGCCCATCCGGCACTGGCGTCACAAAATAACATCACTGGGCATGGCTTTATCTCAGCCAACCACCACAGAACTGGCGTCACATCTAACCATCTGGCAAGTGACCAGCCGTACCTCCTCCACACCAACGGGGGGGTCCACCACACTTTGACATACTGTGAGCGACTGCTTTGAGCCCCCCTGTGGGTGCGGGTTGATTTGTGCCGCTCCCATAATGTGCATAAAAGGTCTCAAACTATTATTCAATTTGTCTTTAGAGATGAGCGAACTTTTCAAAACTTTGTTCCGACCAGACTTCCGGATTTTTTCGGAAGGTTCAGTTCGACCAAATTTCGGATTTCTTCGGATTTTATAGTTTAAAGCATCTATATGATACGGAGGATGTGTATTTGGTTGAATTTAGGGCTCTACATGTCAGTAACATCATTATCTTTTCGATATCTCAAAGTCAATTTTTTTTTTTAGACTTCAATATTCACCTTTACAGGGTCTATGCAGGAAAAAGGTCACAAATGCAGTGAAGGAGCAGCAGTAGTCATTGGAGTCCAGTGGAGGTCCAGCAATTATCATTTGAGGCCAGTACCGGAGCAGCAGTAGTCAACATGGAGGACAGGCATCAGCAACAGTAGTCAACATGGAGGCCAGGCAGGAGCAGCAGTAGCCAACATGGAGGACAGGCATCAGCAACAGTAGTCAACATGGAGGTCAGGCAGGAGCAGCAGTAGCCAACATGGAGGGCAGGAGGGAGCAGCAGTAGCCAACATGGAGGCCGGGCAGGAACAGCAATAGTCAACATGAAGGCCAGGCAGGAGCAGCAGTAGCCAACACGGTGGCCAGTACAGGAGCAGCAGTAGTCAACATGGAGGCAAGGGCAGGCACACCAGTAGTCAACCTAGATGCCAGTTAAGGCCCAGCAGTAGCCAACAAGGAGGCAAGGGCAGGCACAGCAGTAGTTAACATGGATGCCAGTTAAGGTCCAGCAGTAGCCAACATGGAGCCAAGGGCAGGAGCAACAGTAGTCAACATGGAGGTCAGGCAGAAGCAACAGTAGCCAACATGGAGGCTAGGCAGGAGCAGCAATAGCCAACATGGAGCCAAGGGCAGGAGCAACAGTAGTCAACATGGAGGTCAGGCAGAAGCAACAGTAGCCAACATGGAGGCTAGGCAGGAGCAGCAGTAGACAACATGTAGGCCAGGCAGGAGCAGCAGTAGCCAACACGGAGGCTAGTACAGGAGCAGCAGTAGTCAACATGGAGGCAAGGGCAGGCATACCAGTAGTCAACCTGGATGCAAGTTAAGGCCCAGCAGTAGCCAACATGGAGGCAAGGGCAGGCACACCAGTAGTCAACCTGGATGCCAGTTTGACACTTTTATGCTATACACCTGCACCAGGTATTTTTGTCTGTCAGGATAAGACGGATGTGATATACACAGAAGTATAGGACTTGTATATCTGTAGAGCACGTTTTTGTTCCGTGCACCCTTTGCTGTCCTATGCCTAATCTATCTTTTGCCCTCTCTATATTTCTCTCTCAATCACTAGATGTTTCTCCTCTACGCTTTCTTATCTTTCCTTTCCTACAATATCTTCTCAGTAGTCTGTAGTACGCAACAGCAGCAGCAGCACCAGCAGCGTTTTGATAATCACGAGCTGTATGCACTGCAGCCAGTAACAACCTCCTTCCTCTCTCTGTGCAGACTGCGTGGTGCGGTCATGTGACCGCTCCTCTTAAAGCAATACCGACGTCACACAGGGGGTAGTGCAAGATCCCTGCTGATTGGATGTGTTCCGGGCATCATGGGAAAGCGCTTTTCTGCCCGGAACACTTCCTGCTTTCTAGAATGGCGGCTGCCATTTTAGAGAGCAAGAAAAAATAAATAAATCGGAGCGGATTCCCAAAAATCTGAATCCGATTGGACTCGGATTTTTGGAAAAATCCGAATCGGATCCTATACCGGCCAAACCGGTTCGCTCATCTCTATTTGTCTTTGACTCATAGGAATCAGGATTTTCCAGTAGCACCCCTCTTCCCTTATAATTCAATTCAGTGTTCATCCCTTTAAATCTATTTATACATATTACATTGTTCAAATATATATTTTTTTGTCTATAAAATTATAAACTCCTTTATATTGTAAAAATAAGAACAAGAAGTTTTTCTCCCCTAATGCCGGAAGGGACAAGGTTAATTACAATTTCTAACCATTCGTGATAGGTTCTCACATAGTCCTCACTTACCATTCATTGTCTACGTATACCATACATAGCACACACCTACCATACATAGTCCACACATAACATGCATAGTCCACACATACCATACATAGTCCACACATAACATGCATAGTCCTCACATACCATACATAGACCACACATAGCCCTCACTTAACATTCATAGAATACACATACCATACATAGTCTACATTTACTGTACATAGTCCACACATACCATACATAGTCCACACGTACCATGCAAAGTCCACACATAGCCCTCACTTAACATTCATAGTCTACACATACCATACATAGTCCACACGTACCATGCATAGTCCACACATAGCCCTCACTTATCATTCATAGTCTACACATACCATACATAGTCCAGACATGCTATGCATAGTCCACACATTCCATACCTAGTCCACGCATACCGTACAAAGTCCACACATTCCATGCATAGTCCACACATAGCCCTCACTTAACATTTATAGTCTACACATACCATACATAGTCCAGACATGCTAAGCATAGTCCACATATACCATACATAGTCCACAAATACCATACATAGTCCACATTTACCGTACATAGTCCACAATTACCGCACATAGTCCACACATTCCGTACATAGTCCACACATACTGTACATAGTCCACACATAGCCCTGACTTACCATTCATAGCCACACAGACCATACATTGCCCACACACATATAGTGCACACATATACCAAACATAGCCCCCACATATCATGCACATTTCACTCTTACCTTACATAGTCCACACATACTGTACTTAGTACACATAAACAAGACAATACTTACAATACATACTTACCATACATAAGTGGCACATGTTACTTACAAACCTTTAGCTGAAGAAATAATAAGAAGTCTTGAAGAATTCCAAATTTCCAAGCTGTTAGTATTTTATCTTCATATTATGGACAGGTAATTAATTTCCTTCTGTGAGGAAACAGAGCCAAACTACCATAAGGGATAGTCCCAAGAATTCTATAAAACCATTTGGCAAAAAGTCAGTATAAACTATTCTCATGAGCAGATAGGAAAATAGTGAGTTTATGAGATGTCAGTATAAATGAGTTGACATAACTTCCAAGTTGTGTCCCTAATGTTTCTCTATAAAAAAAAGGGCCTGAACGACATTATATCCCTAAAAACTCTATAGCACTACTACTACTATTACTTGGGCACTCAGGCAGGTTTTGATGTGTTTGCTCTTTCGCATTCTTTCCATTATGACATAGTGCTCTCTGCTGCCACTTCTGTCCATATCAGGAACTGTCCAGAGCAGCAGCAAATCCCCATAGGAAACCTCTCTTGCTTTGGACAGTTCTGGACATGGACAGAGGTGGCAGCAGAGAGCACTGTGTCAGACTGGAAAGAATACACCACTTCCTGCAGGACACACAGCAGCTGATAAGTACTGGAAGAATGGGGATTTTTAAATAGAAGAAATTTACAAATCTGTATAACTTTATGACACCAGTTGATTTAAAAACTGTTACTGGAGTACCCCTTTAAGGTCCTGAAGCTTGTAAGCTATACTGTAATAGACCTAGCAGGAAGCTCACTGAGGTCTTAGTGTCTTGTTATGTAGTCCTTGTGTAACTTATCCCCAAATATCCCCAATTTTTTGCTCTCTCTCCATCTTTTCTCTGCTCTAGGCTATGTTTCCACTATGTACTGATACAACAAAATTAAACAGCTTTTAGCATTTCCTGATCAGGACAAAAAAAAATTATTATAGCGTGTAATTCCAGACACTCCCATAGACTTCTATGGGAGCAACCGTGATGGAATTCCGGAAAAAATTGCAAAGGTTTCTATAATCTTCTGCTCTGAGTGTCAGTGCCCAATTGAACCTTATGGGTCAGCAAATCTATCTGGATTTCCTAAAAAGAAACTGTATTTTCTGGCGTATAAGGCGTCTAGGCGTATAAGACAACCCCTGACTTTTAAGCAGATTGTCAGGGATTCACCTTATACGCTGGAAAACATTAACCCCTGCCTGACCGCAGAACTGCTGCAGTCAGGCAGGGGTTAACTGCATCTAAATTAAAAAAAAAAAACAACAAACATTCAACTCACCTAGGGTCTGTTCCCGGCCTCCGCGCGCCTCCGATGCCGGTTTGGGCGCAGGCAGTGTGACATACACTACCTGCGCCAGAGACCGAGATCGCCGAACCTCTCCTTAGCAGCTGAGCGTCTCATCGGAGAAGCTCGGCTGCGGGGAGAGCTTCGAGAGAATGAGAGAGGCTTCGGCAACTTCCAGTGCCTCTCTCATTCTCCCAAAGCTCTCCCGGCAGCAGAGCCTCTCCGAGCCTCTCCGATGAGACGCTTGGCTGCTAGGGAGAGGTTTGGCGATCTCCGCTGGCTCAGACTGGCCCACAGGGGTGCAGGGGAATCCCCCGGTGGGCCCTACCCTTTGGTGGGCCCCTAAACAGCAGGTGGGCCTCCCTGTCTTGACATATAATCCCCCAACACTGCTGCACATGCCTTTCATGTGTTGGCGCTATACAAATAAATATTATTATTACTTACTGCCTCTATCTAGTATTCATCATATTATATAGAGGCAGGGAGTAACTGGGGTGACAAGCAGCAGCATGTAGTGTGCAGATGTAGCGCAGCCCCACTCCTCTCCCCTGGGACCCTCTCCACCTCCACCTCTCAGGCTGCCTCTATCTGCTCTATGTGCTGCTGCTGGGAGCCGGGACACAGGAGGAGAGGAATGAGAGGGGCTGCAGACTGCCCAGTGTGGCCCTGCGACTGAAAGCCTGAAAGCATGGGAGCTGTACTTGGTGCTTTCGTGTACCAGAGGTTAATATGTGTGTGGGGACATGAAGTATGTATATTGTGTGAGTCTGTGTGTATGGTGCATGTGTGTGTATTATCTATGCATATATGTAATGTGCATTTGTTTAGATGTGTAGATATGTGTATTCTGCATGTGTGTGGGGGTACTATATATGCATATAGGTAATTTCTTTATATCTGTGTATGATGCGTGTACGGATATAGGTAATACACATTTCTGTGTATGTATTGTGCATATTTGTATATAATATGTATGTACATGTTATGTGCACTCACCTCCCCCTCCCACAGCTAAACCTAAAAAAAAGAAGAAGAAAGAAACGATACTCACCAGTCCCCGTGCCCCTGTGCCGCTCTCTCAGCCAGTGGAAGTAATTTTCAGTCATTTACGACCGGGTTCCGTGTGTATCACGGTCCCAGGTCCTTTAGCTGCAATGTCACATAGTCGGCTGATGGATTGCCTGCTCAGCCAGTCAATGACTACAGCGGTGTCCATCCCCAGTTAATGATTGGCTGAGCGGGCTGAACATGTGATGTTGCATCTGGAGGAGCTGCAGGAGGTCGGTGGCTATTGGATATAATTAAGAAAGAGCTACCCTATAGACAGGAGCGGAGTTGTTTCTGGGAGAAGGCTGTGTTCACACAATGCGAATATCTGTTGCATTTTTAACACGTATTTTGATTGGTGAACTTATTGAGAGACTTGGGAGTTCAGCAACCAAATCGCATCATAAACACCCAGTTAGAGATCCCCTCCTTGTCTATTCATTTGAACAGCTTTATGTATAATACTCTTTGGCCGCCCTTTCCACATACAATTACATCAGATAGTCAGCCGTCTCCTTCATGTAACAAATCCACCGTGTATAACTGTATAGCAGTGGATTCTAAACTGAGTGATAGGAAATGCTGGGAATTGTAGTGTATAGAAATGTCTGTGCACCACAAGTGTCCCTCCAAAAAGTTAGGAGATATGGAGGAAGGGCTGACTGCAAAGCATTATGGGGAAGCTAGATTTTATGTGTTTTCAGTCATCATCATTATTATAAGCTTTAGGACCCGTTCCCACTTAGCAAAAGTAGCGGAATTCCGCGACAGAATAGTCTGCTGCAGAATGCCGTTAGCCTCCCACTCATAATGGGAGTCTATGGGAGGCGCGCGCTCTGTACGCGCTGAAGAATGAACATGTTCATTCTTCAGCGCATACAGAGCAGGAGCGCGCGTCTCCCATAGACTCCTATTATGAGCGGGAGGCTAACTGCATTCCGCTGTGGACAATTCTGTCGCGGAATTCCGCTACTTTTGCTCAGTGGGAACGGGGCCTTACAGCAATGGAGCAGCTTCATCAATCTGCCACTGACAAATCACAGTCTGATTCGCCTATAGCAACCAATCACAGCTCACCTTTCATATCTTAACAAGCTTTTATAAAATTAAAGCTGAGCTCTGATTGGTGGCTATGGGCAAATTAGACTGTCTAAGTTGTGCGTGGCAACGAATCACAGTTCAGCTCTTATTTTACCTGAGTAATTGGAGAAAAGAAAGCTCAGCTGTGATTGGTTGCTATGGGCCACATCAAACCATATTATTTAGTGTTCTTAGTGTGGCCTAACCATCAGCTGTTTGATTGGTCACACGTGTGTTTGGTGACCTCTGCAGTAAAGCACATCGCCAGTCATTAATGGGTTAATGCTTCAGATGTGTTTACCTGCAGTAACCATGGCAACCATGCACTGTGATGACAAGCGCTTATGTCATAAAGAAGGTTCCATAAAGCAATGCACCGCGCCCTGATCAGTGCCATCTTGGATGCGCCAGAGGACCTTAAACTTGACTTTACTGCCCCCTACCCTTGATGTAATTTGGAGGTTCTAGCAGAGGAAAAGGGGTGGTCTGCTTTAGACTACCCCTTCATCGAGTATTCACCTTCTTGAAAAGTGGACCTGGATCTGTGAGAAGAGATACATCCCCCTAGCCATCAATAAGGTGACAGATACTGCAGCCAGATTTCTCTCACATCCAGTTCATTATATTTATAGTATGGTATTACCCTCTAAGCCCAGGGGAGGGGCAACTCTCCAGCCATGGCTCCTTCGAGGTTTCCCCCACAGGGGTTTTTTCCTCGTCTGAGTGCTGGAGGGTGACTCTTTGTGAGTCGGGGGTCTACCATTTCAGTGTCATGTAATGTTAAATAAAATTGGGACCTTTGACACCTGAATACAATGTGTTGTGTCTTTATTTAGCGTTCTATGGTTTAACTTATTATGCTTGGGAGTTGGGGGTCCATCACATATTGCAGAGTCATAAAGCTGGACATCTTCCTGCTACACAGATCTATCACCTGCACAATGAGCGCAAGTAGGATGGAGCGGTGGATAGTAGAACTCCTGCATGTATGTGTGTATCCCTGGATTAAAGGGGCACTCAAATCTTGATGGGAATACAAGCATGGCAAGGTTTATACCTACATCTGCAAGGTTTATCAAAAGTTTTTTTCAAGTGACAGGGCCACACCAGTCATAGCATATCATAGCAACATGGACACCACCATAAAAATACATCATATATATGTTGCAGGGAAATGATAAAATCAAGGATTTCATCAAATAATCCCTAAGGATTTGATGTATGTATCGTGCATGTGTGTGTACTATGTATGCATAGAGGTAATGTACATTTCTTTATATCTGTGTATTATGTGTGTATATAATGTGCATATTTGTATGCACTAAGTAATATGTATCTACATGTTATGTTCACTAATTTGTAACTCCCCATCCCGTACCTAAACCTGCTGGGGACTCAGCATCCAAGTGTCATTTAAACAGGGAGATGCCTCTTTGACTCTTTGTACCAGAGAATAAAAGCATTGTCTATGCTATGGAAGCACAGACAAATATATATAAGGTACCATGTGTCTTCTTCACCTATCAGCATCTAACAGTGTCAGCAGTTTGGAACATGAATTAAAGCTGATAGATTCCCTAAAGGAGAAGTCTTGTGAAACTAACAAATGACAGACAGGCACCAGGGTGCGGGAGGATAATAAAGAAAGTATACTTACCAGTCCCTGTGCCCCCTTAACGCTGCTCTCGGGTCTCTCTCACAGCTGCAAGAAGTCATTTTTGCCCATATTTGGTGTACGTCTCAGCCCTGGCTTCGCCACCTGCAATGTTTCGGAGTGGCTGATGGATTGCCTGCTCAGCCAACCAGTGACTGCAGCGCTCTCCTGTCCCAGTCCCTGATTGGCTGAGTGGGTAATCCATCGCCCAAATATGTGACGTTGCAGCTGGAGGAGCTGCAGGAGGTCACGACTGTCAGATATCTTTAAGGAAGCACTATGAGGGCACAGGGGCAGGTAAGTATACCTTTGTTATTATGTTCCCATACCGCCCTGCCTGCCTGAGATTTATTAGTTTTATGACATTTCTACTTTCAAGAAAATCAAGTGGCACACTATGCTGTTTGCATAGAGTGACTGACAAGTTAATAGCAGTGAGCTCACATTGCTGGTCACATACAAAGTCGCTATAGTAATGTGAAAGGTTTGGCGCTGGTTATATCTGGTGTATGTAGGGTGGGCTCCTAGAATTAAATTCCCTGGTGGGCCCAAGGTACCACAGTCCGACACTGGATCTCCGTCTCCAGCGCAGGTAGTGTACGTCATACTGCCTGTGCCGGCAACCAAACCGGAGACCCGGAACGGGCCCCAGGTGAGTTAATTTTTTTTTTTTTTATACTAGTCGCCCCATACGGTGGGGATAGGGCCATTTTTGAGCCCCCCTTTCACCATATGGGGCGACCATATCGGGTGTATAAGACGACCCCCGACTTTAACCCTGATTTTTTGGGGTTAAAAAGTCGTCTTATACGTCGGAAAAACCGGTAGGTTTTCCTGACATGTAAAGGGGACCGAAATGTATGTGTGTGTGCAAAGAGAAGAATAAAAAAAGCAAAATAGGAGGGGGGTGCAGGAACATAATAAACAAAGTTTACTTACCTATCCTCCCGGGTTCGGCTGACATACCCAGTGATTGCCTGATCAGCCAATCAGGGATTGGGGCGGGACCCTGTCCCTGTCACTGAGTGGCTGTGGCGGCAGTTGCTCAGTACGTTACATACCCTGGGACCTGGGAGTGGCGTTATGGAGCCACAAGGACTGGTTAGTACACAATTAGTTGTTTAAGATCAAGTTTCCACACCTACCTGTCTGCCGTTTTTGAATTTCATAAGACTTCTCTTTTAACCTTTCTGTTTCATGTAATTAAAGCTTAAAAAATAAAAACAAATACACCACATATAGCACTGGCTGGATGACACCAAATCATAGGCCCTCCTTGCAGAAATCCCAGCAGGATACAAAGAAGTTTTCATCTTTACATAAAATATACCCCTTTAAGAAAAAAAAAAAAAAAATACAGAAAGCCAGAGGGGAAAAAATCCATATGCAGAAATATGAGAAGTCTATGGCAAGTATTAGTGAATCATTTCATGAAATATTAACTGATGAGCAGCGGTTCATCTTCTATCAGCCAATTATTACAGTCCAGATCAATTCCATCAGATGAAGAGCAGACGGATCTCTGCCAGATCATTGGGGTCACGTTGACATCGTTGCAGGTATTTTCGTCTTTAAAAAAGTTCTGCTTGTTCACAAAAAAAAGGAAAGTTGTTTCTAAAAGATTCTCGTACTGACCAGGATGTTCTTTCTTTTTTTGCTGTTCTTACTGCGGTGATTGAAACCTTCTGGGAAGAAGCCGCCTGTGCGTGATAGGCTCAGACAAAAATTAATAAGACGACAGTGTGTTGACCTACAAAACAAAAAGCACAACAGCCCAATAACTACAAACAGACTTTATTACTTCACTTCTTATTTGAAAACTATCCTGGAGAACGTTAAGATCATGGCTCATGGCTCTATGTTAATCCCTCTCCCCAAATCCCTCAAATTAAGGCTACTCCACCTGTGAGTAATTGTAGCCCCTAGATTTACTGGAGACACAAAAGACATTCTTTATTAGTTTCTTCTATATTATATCCTGTTTATTATGTTCTTCTGTTTATTCAAAGGGGTTGTCCAGTAGAGTAAATCCATTTTCCTATACCATATGAGGGAATTCTGGGCTATTCATGTCCTGGCCAGAATTGTAGATACAAGGAACCTTTTGTACTGTCCTGTTAAAGGGGCACTCTGGAGAATTTTTTTTATTGTAAATAAACTGGTATCAGAAAGTTATACATATTTCTTAATGACTTCTATTTAAAGTCTTCCAGTATTTATCAGCTGCTGTATGTCCTGCAGGAAGTGGTGTATTCTTTCCAGTCTGTTACAGTGCTCTCTGCCGCCACCTCTGTCAGTAACAGGAACTGTCCAAAGCAGAAGAAGTTTTCTATGTGGATTTGTCGTCAGTTCCTGTCAAGGACAGAGGTGGCAGCAAAGAGCACTGTGTCAGACTGGAAAGAATACACCACTTCCTGCAGGACATACAGCAGCTGACAAGTAATAGAAGACTGGAGATTTTAAAATAGAATTTGCTAAACTTTATAACTTTTTGACATTAGTTAATTTGAAAACAGTTTTTCTCCGTGGGTCCCCTCTTAGCTGATTAATGTGACTGAGCATATTGTAAGAGTTAAAGGGGTACTCTGGCATAAACTTTTTTCTTTTAAATCAACTGCCATCAGAAAGTTATATAGTTTTGCTATTTATTTCTATTTTAAAATCTCAAGTCTTCCTGTACTTCCTGTCAGGAACTGTTCAAAGCAGAAAAGATTTTCTATGAGGATTTGCTACTGCTCTGGACAGTTCCTGACATGGACAGAGGTGGCAGTGGAGAGCACTGTGTCAGACTGAAAAGAATACACCATTTCCTGCAGGACATACAGCAGCTGATAAGTACTAGAAGACTTTATTTGACTTTATATGAATTAATTAATTAATATTTATTAATATGAATTAATAAATTACAAATCTATATAAGTTTCTGACATCAGTAGATTTAAAATATTTTTTTGTTGGAGTACCCCTTTAATTTCTACTATTGTGGAACTACAGGGAAACGGAACAATTTCTTCCAGACTTACATAAAGATACCAGCTTATCCTTAGTAGTCCTAGCTAGAAAACACTCTTGCATATTAGACATTTATTCTCAATTGTTCTACTTTTGGTGTGTAGAATAGATACATTTGGCATATTACAGCCTTTTGTTTCTCAATTATATCTGTTACATGAAAAACTGCATAGCAAATAACTCTGGCAGCCAGACCACTTTCTACATGGTTGTCACCCAGCTAGCTAGACGTACAAAAAAAAAAGGACATTTATATATTTATTCATGATTAGTTTAACCCCTACTTCGCATTATAACTAAGCCTATTTTTCATTCGGGATTCTTGGACATTGGACGTTTCTGACACAGGCCTTGGTGGCAGCAGAAGGAGATCTTACTGCTGCCACTATACTGCATGTATTTAGGTAAAAAAAAACATACAGCTGATGGCTATGTTCCCACAATGTCCTTTTTAGGCAAAAAAACCCCAGCCTTTTTTTTTATAATGACGGCCATTAATCATGATCATTATTTACAGCCGTAATTATAAACTGACGTCCGTTATTTTAAAAACAACGTATGTTATTTCACCTAAAAAGACGTTTTGGGAACGTAGCCTATGGCTGTAACCACATCCACTGCGCCACACTCAATGCCAAGCGTTCTGGAGTTTGCAAACTCAAACTTACTGTATGTTCCCTCAACACAATTATTGATATTATAATAATTATATTATAATTTTTTTCACATTTTTATAATAGAATTATAAAAAGGAAAACAAAAAAATATTTGCCGTATTACTCCTTTAATTGTAATTAAATATAGTTATATAATCCAATATATAGTTATATCATAGAATTATCATGTGACTGAGGCTGATGATCGCTCTTGTTAAGTATGAACCAAGCAAAAAGTATCTGGACATGCACAACCCAATAGTAAGTGATGGGTGCTAAATGGTAAGCATATAAATCAAAGTAACTACATCAAAAAGAACAGCTATGCCAAAAAGAACCAAAGCACACCAAAGAAAATAATATATAAAAGTACTTTATTATGACAGGTACAATACTAGAAATCCAAGGTCCCAAAAGCTAAAAACAATTAAAATATAAATCCCGTTGGGGGGTACCTGGTATGGTACCACCCACACTGACACCCCAATACAAATATGTCACACACCCCGTACAAATGAATGAAGTGCACGTGCAATATATAGATGTATAGATGTACTGTAGCAAAGTGCTAATGTATGTACACCAAATAAATATACCAACTAAGAGGTTGTAACCTAATAGATATCAAATTATAAAAATGGTATCACCTAATATATACAAAGGTACAAAACAAAACAAGTGAAAACGAAATCAAATAACAATGAATGAACCAATATCACCATAAAGTGGCAAACAACAGGGTGGTGATGGGGTGTCAGCCCAGAGAACCCCACGCGTTCCGTCCGCCCAAACCGGACTTCCTGAGGAAGTCCGGTTTGGGCGGACGGAACGCGTGGGGTTCTCTGGGCTGACACCCCATCACCACCCTGTTGTTTGCCACTTTATGGTGATATTGGTTCATTCATTGTTATTTGATTTCGTTTTCACTTGTTTTGTTTTGTACCTTTGTATATATTAGGTGATACCATTTTTATAATTTGATATCTATTAGGTTACAACCTCTTAGTTGGTATATTTATTTGGTGTACATACATTAGCACTTTGCTACAGTACATCTATACATCTATATATTGCACGTGCACTTCATTCATTTGTACGGGGTGTGTGACATATTTGTATTGGGGTGTCAGTGTGGGTGGTACCATACCAGGTACCCCCCAACGGGATTTATATTTTAATTGTTTTTAGCTTTTGGGACCTTGGATTTCTAGTATTGTACCTGTCATAATAAAGTACTTTTATATATTATTTTCTTTGGTGTGCTTTGGTTCTTTTTGGCATAGCTGTTCTTTTTGATGTAGTCGCTCTTGTTAAGTAGGCTTGATGAAGGCAATGAGGAACCATGGCGATATGGATTCATGGATGTAAGGCTGGGTTCACATGATGTTTTTGCAATCCATTTTTTTCAACTGTTTTTGCAACAAAACGGATGGAAAAAAGTATGCATTTGTGTGCATCCGTTTGAATCCGTTTTTCCATTGACTCCCATTGTAAAAAAAAAAAAAAGCATCAAAACAGATCTGTTTTCTTTTTTAACGGTCACAAAAATGAGGTCGACTGCGTTTTTCAGTACGTTAAAAGACAAACAAGAATTCATTTTGATCGTTTTTTTATTTTCTGAATGGAAGTCAATAGAGAAGCGGATCAAAAAGGATGCACACAAATACATGTTTTTCCATTTTTATTTTTTTTTTGCAAAAAAACTGATAAAAAAAAAATAGCAAAAAATACAGTGTGAACCCAGCCTAAGCCATACTAATTTATCTGTAATAAGCACCAGAATATGAAAATATTTTGTTATTTCATGAACAATGAGCCCAAGGAATAGTATTATCCAGTGGCACAACTAGGGCGAGGGAAGGAAGCCCACATGTGAGTACACATTATATGGACATCTGCAAACCATTTAGAACAACAGAAAGTGCAAATGTGACTCACTGTCCTCTTCCCAAGTGCTTATTATGACAGCCAAATGATCTACTGCTCTGGGATAGTAAATGAGAAAGAACTATTTATTTACTGATTTACTCCTACTGTGGTATAAGACAATGGATGGGACCCACTCCATGGTTCTCTCTGGCTGGACTGTCACCGAGAACTGTCACGCTTTCCACTTTTTATGAAAATATAAAATTCTTCAGAATTTTTTTTTTGTGTACAAAAAAGTAATGTCAAATTGTCCATGTATTTCTTGGGCATGGTGCTCATTGAGGATCATTGGACATCTACTGAATTGATGTTAAAGGAGGAAATCTGACAGCCGGCAGGGGCAGGGGGGAATTTGATAACAAGTATGAACTTACCTCTCCCTGTGCCCGCAGTGAGCTGCGGGACCGACCTCAGGACCCCAGCCAGAAGTCATTTTCTCCCGGGTTGTGATGACGTTATGACTCGGTGGAAAAGGCCTATCCTGGCTGAGGGACTGGCCGCTCAGCCAATCAGCTACAGGAGCGGCATCCTGCCCCAGTCACTGACTGGCTGAGCGGCCACTCCATCAGCAGGGTTGTGACGCGCTGGAGATCCTGGTGAGGGTCCCGAGGCCAGCCCCGCCACTCACCACTTCACGGGGAGATGTAAGTTTGTACTATAAAATGCTCCCCTACCGGCTGCCGGATTTTCCGGCCGGACTTCCGGCTGCATTAGATTTGGCTTTCAGTCTATAAAGGGAATGAGTTGGATCAGAACTAGAGTCCTGGAACTGGAGTCCAAAAGAGTCAAAACAGGTGACCAGTCAAATCAGATAGAACTGATCAGTATCTAGTAACTGTAACAACTAAAGATGAACGCAACTCAGTCATTCTCCGATCATTCTTCATTTTCATACCGGTGGCTAAAGAAGTTGGATACAGCTCTAGGGGTTCTTGGAAAACATGAATACAGCCTATAACCTATGGCTGTATTCATGTTTTTTTGGACTCCCTAGGGCTGCATCCAACTTTTTTAGTCACCAGTATTCAATTGCCAAATGATCCAACTCTAGCATGCTGGAATCACACTCATCTCTAGTAACAACATTTCTTTAGATTATTTTGAAGACAGAACATTGTTCTATATAAAATCAGACTTCAGACATACAAAGTAGCTTACTCAATGACCCAGAATACACGAAAGCTGTAGATACGCGGTCTAAGAGTCCGTTTTTTAAGATCAAAGACTGAACATCTCAGCTGGGTTTAAATAGCCCACCACTGATGATGTCATCAGACAGACCCATTTACATTGATTATTTCAAGAAGGCTACAGGAAGACATTTAGAGGGCCTAGTCAAGTTCTAGGCCATGGTCTGTTGAGTATTAGAGTAATAGTTAGGTTAAATGACAGATGCCTCTATTTTGGCGCTGCTATATTAGTTCTATGAGCCAAACCAGAGACACCAATCTGTAGACAGTGATGTTTCAAAAATGTTGCCCCATTATCAGTGCTAAGCATGGTTCCCAAAGGCAGTCTGAGCTAACGTGTCTATTGACTCACATATTGGTCAGAATCCTGCAGGAGCAAGACCTTCAAAAAAGTCCTAGCTACAGAAGGGTGTCTCTGGTTGTGCTGATATCAAGTTTCAAGGCTTGGCCTGGATCAATTATGTCTGATATGAGTGTGCAAGGATGCAAGCGAATGCCGATCAGGGAGATTGGCGCTCGTCTGTAGTGCCTTCAGAAGGCACAATGACGCAGAGAGGCCACACAAACGATAACTGTATTGTTTGTGCAGCCATATGTCCTTCGTGTAAAAGATGTTTAAGAGATGCTATCAGCCGAGGATCGGGCACTTACCTGAAACTTGGCTGATCGCTGCCACTTTTACACAGGCCGACTATCAACCAAAGGAGTGTTTCGAGTAGCGCTCGTTATCGGCCCGTGTAAAAGGGGCTTTACAGGATAGATAGACTTATGGCAACAACTATTTTTGGCTGATACACAGCAAAGCACCATAAGTCATTCTCATTTGTTTGCATTAGCTGCAACACAGCAACCTATAATCTGTTTGTATTGTCTAAATGAGAATTTATTCATTTATATGTTTGTACATTGTTATGGGGGCAGCCATGTTGAATTTCTGGTCTGCTCTGTTAGCAGCATTTAGAGATGAGCTTTACAACTGAAAGCGACTCATTGACCTCTATGGAAAACTCGGCAGGTTCGCTCATCTCTGGCCACTACGCCACAAAGTTTGTGAACCCTCAAGAATTAGAATTTTTTTTATGTTTCTCCATAAATTGACCCACAACATTAGATTTTCACATGTCCTAAAAGTAGAGTCTACATTCGACTTGGTCACTTATTTACTGCAGAAAATGATGAAATGTCATGTATGTGTGAGTGGTAAAAGTATGGGAACCTTTTCTTCCAGCATTTGCTATGATCTTCTGGTTCAGCAAAAACTTCGTCATTGTTAATTTAGTCCATTACACTCAATGTAAGCTACGTAATAATCACGGCCGTTGTTGCCGATTTGCAACAACGGCCCTGATTACTACGTAGCTTGGTTAGTGCTGCCTTCAATGGAATCCCATCCAGAGTGTATACACATAGTATACACTCCGGCCGAGATCCCCAGCGCCGCTGCAACAAACTGACATGTCAGTCTTCTGCGGCCACTATTCATTGAATAGCAGCCGCAGAAAACCCTGTCAGTGCACACAATGGAGTAGGGATTGTAAAATTTGAATAACCCCCAATGGTTGTCTGCACAAATGCTTTGCAAACTATAAGGGGGTCTCATCAGTAAGGTGCCCTCTAGTGGTTGGTGAGGTGCAGCTGGGAAGGCAGTTTTCATGATTATGTAACCATAAGTCTATGGCTGTAGCCATCTCAGGTTTAGCAATGTAATTGACAAATTCTGTAGTTATTTTTTCTGTAATTATTTCAATATAATAAAAATTCAGGAGACACATAACGGTGAGCTAAGTGACATATCATCAGTACATATCATGGAGCCCAGACATCATCTTGGTCTGTATAAGTAAGTTTGAGAAGCTCTGATCTGCACAGTATATAATACACCACACATCCAGCTCCTACAGTACTACAAACCCTAGATATGTAGATTGTGTATTGAATAAAGCCTTTAAACAGTGAATCCTGAAGGACGGCCAGGGCATCTGGTGTAACTTAACCTTATTATCAGTCCTGACTCTGTAATATATCGAAAATGTTTGTGTACATAATAAAAATCATTTACTATAAATCATAAAATGGTTTTATGTCATGGTAAAATGGGATTACTTGAAAAATAGTACAAACTGGATCGTGTTGAGTAACGGCAATATTAATACGCCAAAAAGCCAAGTTTTCTGTGGTTCAGCAGAATGACACAATACATTATTATAATCTCTCTGCTTGTAGTCTGGAGAAATGTACAACCACTGTGGGTTCTGGTGTTTTCTTTTCATAGTAATCAGAATTTTTTTTTTTTCTTCAAAGGTATTTTTTCCTCCCAATGTCATTTATTTCATCACTTTTTTCACTACCAGATGGTAAGAAGTAGTAATGATAAATGGACCTCTTTCCCAGTAATATATGTTAGACTAGAAAATGTACCCGTTTCTGCCCGGGTATAAGGTGTCAGTCTGTTAATTAGATTTGTTCCAAGGGTGCCCAGGAGGCCAATCTATACCCTTGTTTTTTGGCCCCTAAATACCCAGACAGTTCTGCACTGTTTATGTAAATTGTAGCTTATGCACATTAGAAATAAACTAAAAACTTTAAACATCCTAAATACCTAATAGCCAAACTGAGATGTCATGTGAGCAGACTGTATACAGAGCCTGGTTATATACAACATTGTCAGTGTTATATACAGACCCTGGTTATATGCAACATAGTCAGGGTTATATACAGCCTGATTATTTACAACATTGGCAGTGTTGTATACAGCCTGTTTATATACAACATTGGCAGTGTTATATACAGAGCCTGGTTATATACAACATTGGCAGTGTTATATACAGCCTGGTTATTTACAACATTGGCAGTGTTGTATACAGCCTGTTTATATACAACATTGGCAGTGTTATATACAGAGCCTGGTTATATACAATATTGGCAGTGTTATATACAGCCTGGTTATATACAACATTGGCAGTGTTATATACAGAGCCTGGTTATATCCAAAATAGCAGTGTTATTTACAGAGCCTGGTTATATACAACATTGGCAGTGTTGTATACAGCCTGTTTATATACAACATTGGCAGTGTTATATACAGAGCCTGGTTATTTACAACATTGGCAGTGTTATATTCAGCCTGATTATATACAACATTAGCAGTGTAATATACAGCCTGTTTATTTGCAACATTGGCAGTGTTATACAAAGCCTGGTTATATACAACATTGGCAGTGCTATATACAGGCTGGTTATATACAACATTAGCAGTGTAATATACAGGCCATTTATTTGCAACATTGGCAGTGTTATACAAAGCCTGGTTATGTACAACATTGGCAGTATTATTGACAGGTACTTAGACATAAAGATTTTTACCTGATACAACTCTGGAGCAGCAACATACAATTGTCCATGTGGAAAACATGCAGAATACAGATTTATGCCGCCATCTGCGGTGATTGGCCTTATACCTTGTTTATTGTCATTGCAAATGATGCTTAACAGAAAACTGCAATCGTCTAAAAGGTATTGTTTCATCTCAGTTAATCAGTGGAATTAGTGTATACCTGCACTGTATATTTGCGGGAGCTGTATACCTGTAGTGTGTAGTTGGGGGGGGGCTGTATACCTTAAATGTATAGTTAAGGGAAGTCCAATATAGCAGTAGTGTATAGTTGGGTGGGGTGTGTATATTTATGCTGTATAGTTTTCGGGAAGTGCTGTATACCTGCAGTGTATAGTTGGTAGAGATGCTGTATACCTGTAGTGTATAGTTGGTGGAGGTCTTGTATACCTGTAGTGTATAGTTTGAGGGTCCTGTATACCTGTAGTATATAGTTGGGGGAGGTCCTATATACCTGTAGTGTATAGTTTCGGGGTCCTGTATACCTGTAGTATATAGTTGGTAAAGGTGCTGTGTACCTGTAGTGTATAGTTGGTGGAGGTCTTGTATACCTGTAGTTTATAGTCTGAGGGTCCTGGATACCTGTAGTGTATAGTTGGTGGAGGTCTTGTATACCTGTAGTGTATAGTTTGAGGGTCCTGTATACCTGTATTATATAGTATGTGGAGGTCCTGTATACCTGTATTGTATAGTTTGGGGGTCCTGTATACCTGTAGTATAGAGTTGGTGGAGGTGCTGTATACCTGTAGTATAGAATTGGTGGAGGTCCTGTATACCGGTAGTTTATAATTTGGGGGGCCTGTATACCTGTATTATAGAGTTAGTGAAAGTCCTGTATGCCTGTAGTGTATAGTTGGTGGAGGCCCTGTATACCTGTAGTGTATAGTTTGGGGTCCTGTTTACCTGTAGTATATAGTTGGTAGAAGTACTGTATACCTGTAGTGCATAGTTTGGGGTCCTGTATACCTGTAGTATAAAGTGGGTGGATGTCCTGTATACCTGTAGTGTATAGTTTTGGGGTCCTGAATACCTGTAGTGTATAGTATAGGGTCCTGTATACTTGTTGTATATAGTTGGTAGAGGTCCTGTATACCTGTAGTGTATAGTTTTGGGGTCCTGTATATTTGTAGTGTATAGTTTGGGGTCCTGTATACCTGTAGTATATAGTTGGTGGAGGTCCTGTATACCTGTAGTGTATAGTTTTGGTGTCCTGTATACCTGTAGTATATAGTTGATGGAGGTCTTGCACACCTGTATTGTATAGTTATGGGGTCCTGTATACTTGTAGTGTCCTGTATACCTGTACTGCATAGTTGGAGTAGGGGGTCTACCATTGATTTCTGTGGATCTGTTGTGAAGCATTCCAAATTCCTTTGAAAATGAAAGTAGTAATCCTATTGGTTGCTAAGGCTTCCAACTGCCATCACTGCTGGAGAGCTGCAGCGCTAATTATGTTGTCTGTGTGTGCAGTGTGGAGATTTTCCCATTCATTTCTATGGGGCGCTCTTCCCCCTCCCCTCCTGTACATCTGGCAAGGACGGGACCTTTGCTCTAACTTTCCCGGGCACCCAATGTACCTGTGTGCCAAATTTGGGGTCAAACGGTTCAGGCGTTTGGAAGTCTGTAGAGGACAGACGGACAGAAAGACAGACAGACAGACTCATTTTTATTATATAGATTGTACAGTTAGATTTTATAGTTTGCATATTATAATCTATACAAGACCTGCCTTCCTTCCCTCCCTAACTCCCTCCATCCCTCCCTTCCTTCCTTCCTTCCTTCCTTCCTTCCTTCCTTCCTTCCTTCCTTCCCTCCCTCCCTCCTTCTATTCCTAATCTCTTTCCTCCCTCCTTCCTTCCCCTATGTTCCTTCCTCCCTTCCTCCTTTCATTTTTCTTTTTGGAAAAAAGGGGTTGCTTATGATGACAATTGTACCCTACGTCGGGGTAGCCTATAAGTTATTGTGGCTGCTGCGTGGGTGTAGGGTCACTTGGGCACTTGTCACGGTGGCCAGGAGTGGTGTTCGAACCCACCCCCGGACAAACGGGCACTGTGCTTGAGGTTTGGATAAACCAATTGTGAACAGATGAATGGGTGCAAGAAATAATTGACCAGAGTCCAATGACTTAACCAGGATAACTCATTTTACTTGTAGGAACTTCAATGCAATATAAAATAATACACTTTTGGTAACTGCAGGTACAGGCAGGAGGTAGTAAGAGAAGTCACAGCAAAGGAATGCCTTGAAGGCCCTGTCCAATGTAGCAGTGTACCCTGCCGGGATAGCATAGTGAAAAATAGAAGTGACTAATGAAGAAGATACTCGTTTTCACTTATAGATATCTGTGATCTGACAGCCTTATGCCCTATAGTGTCGGCATACCCGTCCTGCTAGAGTAGTACGATGTCCCATGCCCCTGCGCTGAGGTGAGTAGACTTCCAAGACTCTCAGAGTTGCCGCACTTTGCAGATACGTAGGCTTAACTGCCGCTTTGTCCTACTGGGGTCAGTATCTAACTCCAGGTGACTGACCTGTGTGTTGCTGAAGGTATCCCTGGCATGGACAAGTTTTTCCTCAAATGATGTCCTCTAACCCGATCAGGAGCTAGCTCCTTATTATAGGGTTAGCTAGTGTAGGGTTGGTGGGGCTGTGTTGTGTGCAAGAGAGAAGAAAGATAAAAGGTAGAAAGAAGAGGAAAACACAACATGTGACACAAAACCAGTTAACCCAATACTTCCTCCAGCTGTGCTCAATAGAATACATACAGTAAATACAACAGTGACACCTAGTGGGGAAAAACACGTGATAAACTTTTCCTTCATCCCCTCTGTAAAAACCTGAGTGAGTTACTGTGCCCAGGTGCCTAAGAAACTTAGTGGCACACCTGTGCTGGGACACTACAAATGCATCAAAACCTCCAACTAATACTTGGTCTAAACTCACACTAGACAAGCTAAAGAAGTTCCAGCTACCTGGGGCAATGGTGTAAGTGGTCAAGGGCACTATGACTGATGCCATGTTGTATCACATAAACCCAGAGGAGACCAGTCTACAGTGTTAGCCGGGCAGCAGGGGTCATTCAATTTCAGAGCGGGGGCGTCGTATAAATTTACGTATAACTGTGTGTGCCAAGCCTTTCAGTTTATGACAAATCACCCACCCGTACACATACATGATACCTTCAATGTCACAGAGTTTTTGCTCATTTACCAGAAATAAGGCTAAAAATATTTCAAAACCAAATATTTTTGCAATCTCTGTGCTGTTTATTTTCTGTATTATGGTGCCCATAGACATTGGAGATAAACACCAGTTTTCGGTTTCAGGGAACTCCAGCTCTTGTGTATACGCAGTCTATTCAGCGCTCTTACAACAAAAACAAAATGTTTTTCGGCCTCAGCTCCAATCTTTCTGACATGATGTTAGTACCTTCGGGAGTATCCATGCTTTGCAGACGCAGGATATTGTTATGGTCTTTTTCCACTATTCACTACAGGCATAGTCTAATGCACAAGATAATATATCAAAAGGTAATAAATTATATTGTTTAGTTATCAGTCGCAGAGTGTTTATACTCCGACGCATGCAAGCTTATAGAGAATATAATATGCTCAATATGTGTCCACATCAGCCCTGCTTAGCCCTGAAGACCACCGAGGTTGTAGGGTGATACGCAATATCTAGCCCAGCTTTTGTCACTGCTCTTCATGAGGATGTCAGGGAAGAATCGCTTATTGTTCTCCCTGTACGGGAAAAAGCCGAGCAGCTGGAATCGGACTGGGTCTCCACCTATCACCTATGTACAGAAAGCCCCTCACCTGTCTGTCCTGTCATCTTATAGTTCTTACCCCAGTGATGATTCTACTATGTGTTCTGTATGTAGTAGAAGTCAAGTTGTGAACTAAATGAAATATGAATATCCAGATTTATCTATCTATCTATCTCATATCTATCTATCTATCTATCTATCTATCTATCTATCTATCTATCTATCCGATATCATCTATCTATCTCCTATCTATCTATCTAATATCTATCTATCTATCTATCTATCTCATATCTATCTATCTATCTATCTATCTATCTAATATCTATCTATCTATCTATCTATCTATCTATCTATCTATCTATCTATCCATCCGATATCATCTTTCTATCTATCTATCTATCTATCTATCCGATATCATCTATCTATCTATCTATCTATCTATCTATCTATCTATCTATCTATCTATCTATCCATCCGATATCATCTATCTATCTATCTATCTATCTATCTATCTATCTATCTATCCGATATCATCTATCTATCTCCTATCTATCTATCTATCTATCTATCTTCTATCTATCTATCTATCTATCTATCTATCTATCTATCTCATATCTATCTATCTATCTATCTAATATCTATCTATCTATCTATCTATCTAATATCTATCTATCTATCTATCTATCTATCTATCTATCTATCTATCTCATATCTATCTATCTATCTATCTATCTATCTAATATCTATCTAATATCTATCTATCTATCTATCTATCTATCATCTATCTATCATCTATCTATCTATCTATCTATCTATCTATCTATCTATCTATCCATCCGATATCTTTCTATCTATCTATCTATCTATCTATCTATCTATCTATCCGATATCATCTATCTATCTATCTATCTATCTATCTATCTATCTATCCATCCGATATCATCTATCTATCTATCTATCTATCTATCTATCTATCTATCTATCTATCCGATATCATCTATCTATCTCCTATCTATCTATCTATCTATCTATCTATCTATCTATCTATTATCTATCTATCTATCTATCTATCTATCTATCTATCTATCTATCTATCTATCTATTATCTATCTATTATCTATCTATCTCCTATCTATCTATCTATCTATCTCCTATCTATTTATCTATTTATCTATCTATCTATCTATCTATCTATCTATCTACTCTACCAGTTGCTGTACCAATGGTGTCTAGCATCGTGCACTTCTGCCAGATAGAGGCTACAGTGTTCAGAGATGTAAGTAGGGCCCCAAGGTAAATTTTGGGATATATATATATATATATATATATATATATATATATATATATATATATATAATTTTGTTTAACATTGTGGACATTTTTATTAATTTTTTTTTTCCTCCTATTGTGACTATTTTCAGAGTTTGGCAGAAAATTTTATATATAGTTAACTAGTGAATTATGTAATGCCTGATATGAATGCCTAACTAACAAATCTAACCTTTAGGGGTCTAGAAAGGTTGGGTGACAACACATATAGGAAGTTGTTATATGTTTTCAAATGTGAGTACAAACCTGATATATCTTCTCCATTGCTTATATATTTAGAGTAGTACTTGATGAAGATTTCCATAAAAAATCAGAAATCTAATATTTACTGCTGCAAAGATTCTGGACATCTCAAACAATGACTCTTGATATGGGATGGATTTTGCATGGGTCAAGCTAGTCAGATCTATGGGACTGTGGATTACAGACATATACAGAAAATAGCTGTATTTACTGCTAGTGGATGCTTAGGAGTTAACTGCAATAAACTTAATAATAAAACAAGGTCCTCCTGTCCAGCTGAGCAATGTGTGATACAATCTCTGAACAACTCAGCAGCCTAACTGGAAGTGCTGGTTCTTTAAGGTCATCTTACACCACATTGAGGTGCTATTGCACAATACAACCCGAAGAGCAGCTCCGGCTGCTGCATCACATGGAACTGGGAGAGGATTGAGCAAATAGATGGTTACATTGCTACATGACCCCTTAAAGGGATTGTCTGAACTATCTAAAAATGCAGCCTGTCATTGTCAGAAAATAGAATAATATGCTAGCCTCACCTGTTTTATCTCCCTGTGTGCAGTTCTCAGCTCTGCAGTGAAGTAAACAAAAGTGGCATGGAGGACCAGAGTGAGAGCACTGGACATGGCGGGCATAAAGCAAATGAGGGTAGTGTACCTAAGAAATGAATTGTGCTACTGTGCCACCTGACTTCATCACTTCATTGTGCCTTCATACTCCCTTGATTGATTTAATCATGCTACTGCCCCCCTATGGAGCCAGAGTATTTTAAGGAATTGTGCCACTGTCCTCTATTGTTCTGGGCAACCATCCCCAAATGATCTTTAACACTAGCGCTTAATAATATTCCACCAAATCTAATTGGATTGTGCCATTGTTATCTCTAATATATCGTGTCACTATAACATCCAATGTACCATGCCACATGCCTCTATTATATACTGTTGTACTATATACTGTCCTCTATGATATACACTCAACTTTTCTAGACCCCTGAAGGGTAGATTTGTTTAGTTAGGCATTCGTATCAGGCATTAAATAATTCACTAGTTACAAATAGTGACAATAGGAGGGAAATAAAAAAAGTCAACAATGTTAAACAAAACTAGATGTACTATCAGAAGTGATTTTATATATATATATATATATATATATATATATATATATATATATTTATATTTATCCCAAAATTTACCTTGGGGCCCTACTTACATCACCGAACACTGTAGCCTCTATCTGGGAGATGTACCCCAGGATGCTAGACACCATTGGTACAGCAAATGGTACAGAGGATAGATAGATAGATAGATAGATAGATAGATAGATAGATGGATAGATAGATAGACTGTATTTTAATGTACTGTACCATTGTCCCCTTTAATGTACTATACCACTGTACCCTCTAATGTACTGTACCACTGTCCTCTCTAATGTACTGTACCACTGTCCCCTCTAATGTACTGCACCACTGTCCCCTCTAATGTACTTTACCACTGTCCTCTCTAATGTACTGTACCACTGTCCCCTCTAATGTACTACACCACTGTCCCCTCTAATGTACTGTACCACTGTCCTCTCTAATGTACTGTACCACTGTCCCCTCTAATGTACTGTACCACTGCCCCCTCTAATGTACTGTACCACTGTCCTCTCTAATGTACTGTACCACTGCCCCCGCTAATGTACTGCACCACTGTCCCCTCTAATGTACTGGGCCACTGTCCCCTCTAATGTACTGTACCACTGCCCCCTCTAATGTACTGTACCACTGTCCCCTCTAATGTACTGTACCACTGCCCCCTCTAATGTACTGTACCACTGCCCCCTCTAATGTACTGTACCACTGTCCCCTCTAATGCACTGTGCCACTGTCCTCTTCAATGTACTGTACCACTGCCCCCTCTAATGTACTGTACCACTGTCCCCTTTAATGTACTATACCACGGTACCCTCTAATGTACTGTACCACTGTCCTCTCTGATGTACTGTACCACTGCCCCCTCTAATGTACTGTACCACTGCCCCCTCTAATGTACTGTACCACTGTCCTCTCTAATGTACTGTACCACTGCCCCCTCTAATGTACTGTACCACTGCCCCCTCTAATGTACTGTACCACTGTCTCCTCTAATGTACTGTACCACTGTCCCCTCTAATGCACTGTACCTCTGTCCCCTCTAATGTACTGTACCACTGCCCCCTCTAATGTACTGTACCTCTGTCCCCTCTAATGTACTGTACCACTGCCCCCTCTAATGCACTGTGCCACTGTCCTCTTCAATGTACTGTACCACTGCCCCCTCTAATGTACTGTACCACTGCCCCCTCTAATGTACTGTACCACTGTCCCCTTTAATGTACTATACCACGGTACCCTCTAATGTACTGTACCACTGTCCTCTCTGATGTACTGTACCACTGCCCCCTCTAATGTACTGTACCACTGCCCCCTCTAATGTACTGTACCACTGTCCTCTCTAATGTACTGTACCACTGCCCCCTCTAATGTACTGTACCACTGCCCCCTCTAATGTACTGTACCACTGTCTCCTCTAATGTACTGTACCACTGTCCCCTCTAATGTACTGTACCACTGTCCTCTCTAATGTACTGTACCACTGTCCCCTCTAATGCACTGTGCCACTGTCCTCTTCAATGTACTGTACCACTGCCCCCTCTAATGTACTGTACCACTGCCCCCTCTAATGTACTGTACCACTGTCCCCTTTAATGTACTATACCACGGTACCCTCTAATGTACTGTACCACTGTCCTCTCTGATGTACTGTACCACTGCCCCCTCTAATGTACTGTACCACTGCCCCCTCTAATGTACTGTACCACTGTCCTCTCTAATGTACTGTACCACTGCCCCCTCTAATGTACTGTACCACTGCCCCCTCTAATGTACTGTACCACTGTCTCCTCTAATGTACTGTACCACTGTCCCCTCTAATGTACTGTACCACTGTCCTCTCTAATGTACTGTACCACTGCCGCCTCTAATGTACTGTACCACTGTCTCCTCTAATGTACTGTACCACTGCCCCCTCTAATGTACTGTACCACTGTCCCCTCTAATGTACTGTACCACTGTCCCCTCTAATGTACTGTGCCACTGTCCCCTTTAATGTACTGTACCACTGTCTCCTCTAATGTACTGTACCACTGTCCCCTCTAATGCACTGTGCCACTGATCTGACAACCCATTTAATGTCCATTGAGGTAATTTATCTGTGTTGTAGAGTTTAGTCTGTTGGCTAGAGATGAGCGAACTCGAGGATGCTCTGGTTTGATTACCGGTGGCTGAAGAAGTTGGATGCAGCCCTAAGGTTGCCTAAAAAACAGCTGGAATCCATGTTTTCTAAGGGTATATTCACACGGACGGGCTCGCAGCGAGATTCTCGCTGCGAGCCCGGCAGGTCCTGGCAGTTCCCATACACTACATACTTGCTGCGGTCTAAACGACCGCAGCGAGTATGTAATTATACCGCCCTTAACCCCTTCTGCTCCCCCGCTGTAAGCATACTTTACCTGTCCTTGCTGCACCGGTCCGGCGTCCTGCTCTCCCGCCCGGCCAATCAGTGGCTGCGGCTGGGCAACACACTGATTGGCCGGACAGGAGAGCAGGACGCCGGACCCGTGCAGCAAGGACAGGTAAAGTATGCTTACAGCGGGGGAGCAGAAGGGGTTAAGGGCGGTATAATTACATACTCGCTGCGGTCGTTTAGACCGCAGCAAGTATGTAGTGTATGGGAACTGTCAGGACCTGCCGGGCTCGCAGCGAGAATCTCGCTGCGAGTCCGTCCGTGTGAATATACCCTAAGACTCCCAAAGGTTGAATTCAACTTTTTCACCCACCGTTATTCAAATGTCACACACTTGTGTTTGGATGGACCTGAGCATGGTCAAAATTCATTTATCAAACTGTTGACAAAGAGATTTTCTCAACACAACAACTTTTAGATTTCTCCCCCCCCCCTTTCCCAGCAATGCAACATTTCTTTTGAAGGCGTATTCCTCTTACTTTACGTTTGTATATCTTAATTATGGCCCTGCCTTTGTTTTGCCTTAAGTTTTATTTTAGATGTTATGTCGGATTTAAACCTTTTTTTTTAAATAGATTTTGTATTTGTTTTTGTTTTTTATAGCACACCCTTTTTATCGCATTAAAGAATGCAGAGGGTTCCTATGTCTGCAAACATGAATGCCATTTTCATTCTCATATGGGAAGTTTGCTTTGAAGCTGGTTTTCAGGAAACCAGCACATACTTATGTGGCTTTCCTTAACAATCGTAGTGGTTTGAGGCATCTGTGCTGCAATGTAATTTAAAGGTTTCTGAGTTCTTGTTGAAAAACCATTGATTGACCACATAATGGTGAACTTCCAAAAGCCGACCCTTTGGCTGGTACCACTGTGTGTGGGAAGAGGCATTCAATTATGAGCTGCACTTCCGTCCAGTAACATGTAGACTTGTATTGTACAGCTTCCATACATACGAGTGGCATCTGTTTCCATCAGTCACTTCTTTGCATTAGTCATTTATATTTCAGGGATAAAGTATTGTAAGAAAAACATATTAAGGGCAAAATGAAATAAAAATTTGGCAATTCAGTGATTAGTCAGGTTTCCTGTATTCGGATATTTAAAGCTCCTCAAGTCTCAAATAGTAAAACTTATATGTTCTAATGAAAGTTATTGTTCTCTTTTAGAGTGGCCATGCCCATAGGGGGCATAGACAGCATTATATAAAGGGGGTGGCACCCTATTTAATATAATAAATGCATATGCACAGATATACATACAGTAACACACACTGTGACACATACACACCCATATTGTATACACACATACACTAAAATTCACACAAACACGTACGCACATATCACGGCTGGCTGGAGCAGTCCTGTTCTGCTGTGCCCCAATTCCCCAATCCAGAAAAGATGCTAAGGGGGTAAAAAAAAAAAAGAAAAAAAAGATTTAAAGTGGGTATAGAGTACAGTAACAAATTAAAGGGTGGTTAAAGGGGTGGTTCACAAAAAAAAAATTCTTTCAAATCAACTGGTCCCAGCAAGTGCCAGAGATTTGTAATTTACTTCTATTAAAAAAATCTCCAGTCTTCCAGTATTCATCAACTGCTGTATGTCCTACAGGAAGTGAATGTATTCCACAGATTTTCGCCTTTTCTGTGGCGTAGGGATCCCATAAACCTTCCTCGCCCAATGGTGAGGTGGGGAGGAGGCATGGTCTAGATAGAAACAGGTGTAAATCATGCCACAAATAGTTTTGTGCCCCCCCCCCCCCCCCCACACACACACAGCAAGGTGCAGGTCCCTTATTTAAGTACGCGTATGCTGATCTTAATAAATGTCCCTCTAAGTCACTGGGAGTCACTGGGAGCTTTATCACACATATCTTATAGTAAGGTTTTTTTTGTTTCCTGTAGCAACCAATCACAGCTCAGCTTTTATTTTAGCAGGACAATTGAAGAAATGAAAGCTGAGCTGTGATTGGTTGCTATGAGACTCTTAGTATAATGCCTCCTAAGGCGCGCGTGCCGGCTGTCTCAGATTTAAAGGGCCAGTCCGCCCCTAATTGGAAGTTACACCAAATCACTCCCTATAAATCCCAGCACGCCCTTTCCCTTGTGTTGGAGCCTCTACATGCTTCCCATGGCATTTGGCCCAGCTCCCTGTTGTTCCTGACCTCTGTCCTTGTTCCTTGTTCCTGTCCGCTGACCCGGTCCCTAGTCTCTGTCCGCTGCCTTACTATTGTTCCTGAGTACTGTCTGCCACCTGCGATCACGCCTACAGACCTCTGCCTGCATCTCCTGCCTACTGCTCCTGCCACGCCTCGCCTGCCGTCACTAGCAACCAAGCCAGGGGTAGCGACCTGGGGGTCGCCTGCCGCAGCAAGTCCATCCCGCCTTGCGGCGGGCTCTGGTGAAAACCAGCGGCCCCTTAGACTCCGCTCCCTGGTGAGGTTAGTGCCATTGCTAGTGACGGTTCAGTGGATCCACGACTCCAGGCGTTACAGTCTGTCCATAAGATGGCTGACATGGAGAAGCATGTGACCATGCCCCGTCCCCCTGTGTCCACCACTGAGCCTGTATGTGTCTATGGAGGACACAGGGAGCGGGGCATGGTCACCTGCTCCTCCATGTCGGCCATTTTATGGACAGAAACAAAACAGAGCAGAGCAGCACAGCCTGGAGGAGGGGAGTCTGATATTAGCTCTATGAGGTACACAGGGAGCTGCTGTCAGTATATACAGTGAGTACACTTACTAATACTTTGTACTGACCTATTTTACTATAAGGTGGACAACCTCTGGTGTGGGGCACAGCAGGACAGGACTGCTCCAGCCAGCAGTGATATGCAGACATAAAATTGGACCCTCTGCCTCCCTCTTCTCTCAGACTCCTTTGCTTTTTGACATCTGCTGGTGAAAGGAAAATATATTGGATGATTTCAGGATTGTTCATGTGGCTCGATAATATGATCAGTGTTGGCTTCACATCGCCTGTTATACTGATACATACAAATCTTAACCCCAGTGAATTACACTCACAACACAAAACAATTTTTCTCCCAGATAAAAATGTTGGATTGCTACAAAGCTCAGTAGATATGTAAATGTTTACAGGTGTGATCCGACTGTACAATGGATGTTGGCACAAGAGGGCGCTATGGGAAAACTGCTCTCAGAGGCTACTTTAGGGTAGTGTCTCTCTTGGTGAAAGATATTGTGAGCAATATGAGACCACTCACACACGGTGAACAGGTTTTTAGTGGTACAGACAGATGATCAGTAAAGAGGATTGTTTGATCATCAAGATTAATTTTTTTAATCATATATGACATTGTAGAGACTGGCAGAATATAATTGTAGGCGTTAGCTACTAATGTTTATGGCAGTGTTTAATAGCATCTGTCCAGACTATAATTACTGCCCATGAGGACAGCTATAGTTGTCCTGAAACGTCTGGCCAGGGTTACAGCTTCATGGGATCAGCCCACTGGATACAGATGACATATAGAACTGGAATACACTTGACTGGTCTCTAGCGGCTGAATGTAAAAAATTGTGAAATAACTTTTTGACGAATCTTTGGCAAAACATTGAGCGATCCTTATTTATGATAATTTCAGCTGTAAAAGGAAAACCAGCAAGTATCCTGTAACTTTTTCATACTCCCTATGGCCGAACCGCTTCATACAGTGATTTATGATAACTGGTATTCGGCTGAACTGGATCCAGTGATGAAATATTGAGCACGTTAACAAGATTTCTCTTACAGAGAGATGTCTAAGAAAGAAGAATAGAATGGTCCAGCTCTCTACTGCTGTCTTATAGGTAAACACTAAAGGCCCAAAGCGATTATCTGTATTTTGCAGATTATCGGCCATTGCGGCCGTTAATCTCTTTGTGTAATAAAAGACATGCACGATGCTGGCTGATCGTTGTCTCCCAATGTCTTTGAACATGATGATCTGCTGCCGTCGCTCCATGTAATAGATCGTCCTTGGAGCCCCTCTCGTAGCTGCCCGTGCCTCCCCCCCCCAGCACTTATCGAGGGAACGAAGACCAAGTGAGCTGACAGGTTGACCCTCGCTTGCTCTGCTGATCGGCCTGTGTTAGAGGGGTTTAAGGCCTTATTCACATGTTCTGTAGACTGTCCGTAGCTATGGACAGCCTATGGAAGTGAATCGGTAAGTAGTCTGCAATGCACGGACCTCTTCAGTGATCCGTGCTACAATTACAGGTCTGTAGTAGGACCTAAATCATAGAGGGTCCACAGCTTTATGGAGTAAACATATAGGGGCAGATTTATCAAACATGGTGTAAAGTGTAACTGGCTCAGTTGCCCCTAGCAACCAATCAGATCCCACCTTTTATTCCTCACAGAATCTTTGGAAAATGAAAGGTGGAATCATATGGACAGACAAGAATAAAGGAGTATCTTAATTACGGGGGTCTCTTAAAGGAGAAAGGAGTATCTTAATTACGGGGTCTCTTGTCTCTCTTATTTATTTGCTAATGTTATTTTTGTATCAGTTTCTAGTGTTCTGTGCAGTTTGAAAAATGCTAATTGCTAAACTGTCAACAAGCAGGATAACTGCTGTTGACTGATCTAGTAGTGTCTAAATCCATTATTATTGTTAGAGCGTGTTTTCAGGCTTATTATGGTCTGTGTATGTATATCCACGGGTTAAGAAAACCACAAAAAAATCCTTTAATTGCACATAGCATCCCATCCTATAATAAAAGTTTAAATCAATCCCCTTTTCCCATTTTTAAATTTAAAAAATATATAAACAAAAAAAATAAATAAACATATTTGGTATCAAGACGTGCGGAATCACCCGGTTAAATTATCGGATTCTTGATCTCGCAAGGTAAATGGTGGAAGCGTAAAAACCCGGCGAAGAGCGAAATTGCAGATGTTTGGTCACATCACATCAAGAAAAAATATATAAAAGTGATCAAAAAGTTGCATATACACAATTGAGGTACCAATAGAAATTACAGATCATGGCGCAAAAAATGACGCCTCAAATAGCCCCATAGAGCAAAAAATAAAAGCATTATAAGGAGCAGAATAGAGCAATTTTAAACATATTATATTTAATTTTTAAGTTTTCATTCTTTAAAAGCAGTAGAATAAAATAAAGGTTAGATAAATTGTCCATCGCTGTAATTGTACTTACTTGAGTAACACAGATAACATGTCAGGTTTACCCTTTTTTCTATTTCACGGCACAGATATAACGAAAGTGCAAAAACGGAAATTTGTTTGGTCACTAAGAGGTTGAAGGGATACTCTGGCGAAAATCTTTTTCTTTCAAATCAACTGGTTTCAGAAAGTTATACAGATTTGTAATTTGCTTCTACCTAAAAATCCCAAGTCTTCCAGTACTCATCAGCTGCTGTATGTCCTGCAGAAAGTGGTGTAGTCTTTTCAGTCTGACACAGTGCTCTCTGCTGCCATGCCTGTACGAGACAGGAATTGCCCAGAGAAGGAGAGGTTTTCTATGGGGATTTACTACTGCTATGGGGACAGAGGTGGCAGCAGAGGGCACTGTGTCAGAAAGGAAAGAAAACATCACTTGCTGCAGGACATATAGCAGCTGATAAGTACAGAAAGGCTTGGAATTTTAAATAGAAGTAAATTACAGATCTATTTAACTTTCTGAAACCAGTTGATTTGACAGAAAAAGATTTTCACCGGAGTACCCCTTTAAGAACTCCACAAATACATAAATTATTGTACAGTGAAAGTGTGTAAATGAAATCAAAAGCAAAGATATGTGCTATAATGGCAAAATTGGCACACCAAATAATAGAAATATGAAAGTACTTTATTGATCAGGTACACAATACAAAAATTACAAAGTCCCACTTAAAACCATTTAAAAATCCCAAACTCCAGGGAAAGCATATGGTCTAATGCGATCCAAGACAAGCAGCCCCATAACTGGTATGTACTACCCCTATCATGTAAAACAATACATACACATGAATATATATATCCATGCGCCCAACAGGTCACCAAATCAATATACACATATATAAGGAACCAAACATATGGTGAATATAAATAAATGATAAGACAGTAAGATAAGAACAAAAAGGAAAAAGAAAAAAACTGTGAGAGAAGATGACCAAAGTTGATTTGGTGACCTGTTGGGCACATGGATATATATATCCATGTGTATGTATTGTTTTACATGATAGGGGTAGTACATACCAGTTATGGGGCTGCTTGTCTTGGATCGCATTAGACCATATGCTTTCCCTGGAGTTTGGGATTTTTAAATGGTTTTAAGTGGGACTTTGTAATTTTTGTATTGTGTACCTGATCAATAAAGTACTTTCATATTTCTATTATTTGATGTGTCGATTTTGCCATTATAGCACATATCTTTGCTTTTGATTTCATTTAGGTTCTCTCTGTGTGCTGGCATAGTGCACCCATTCTACATACTGTGAGCTGTGCATGCCCTATTTTTCTAAGTTTGACAGTGAAAGAGTGCACATTATGATGTAGGACTCCGTGTAACCTTAGCTGACAGAGCTTATAATATAGTCTAATCCTTGTAGAAAATTCCTTAGATTCTCCAACGTTATTTTCTCTCTCCCCTTTTACTTTATCGTCTTCATCTTCTTTCTTTTATTGTAATGCCAAAAAGCAGAGCTGATGGTTGAGCGTTTGCTGTGTGACTGACGTTCACAAGGTGCTGTCACTTGTTCCATCCTCACTCGGGAGACGTCTTCTTTTGAGCTGTGCCAATGGCACCGCAGTCATTGACTGTCCAGCTCCCATCTTTATTTTGTTGTCATCATCCTGGAATTATTCTCATTCTTTTATACTTTCTGTTTCTGGCTTCTCTTTTTGCTGTCTATTTTTGACTTAAATACATTTCCAGCACCAGACTGCGGGGAGTTTCACCATATTTCTTTCCCCAATTATGAACACTGTTATACCCCAATCTTTCCTTCTATGGATGGGGGTCTTTTATTTTCCATTAGATAGTAAAACTGTCCATGTTATACCCAAAATGATAACTTGACACTGGCGTAGGGATGGTCCGAAACTGCCGAGGTTGGGGTTCGTATGAACCCGAACGCTCGGCACCAGATTCCCGCTGTCTGCCCGCTCCGTGGAGCGGGTGGATACAGTGGGAGGACCGCCTGGAAAACTGGGATACAGCCGGGATGGCTGTACCCTTTAAGTGCTTGATACTTGAGTATTTTTAATGCTTGAGTGCTCGACTCGTGTAACGAACCCCATTAAAATCAATGGGAAACGTGAGCATTCAACCAGGTGCACCCTGCTCAAAAGATCGCAGGGTGTCTGGTTCCCATATTGCATTTTTTATTCAAATTTTTGTATATTTCATCCCTTAAAGAAATATACAGGGATAAAAAAAATAAAATTAGTATTTAAACAGTTTTTGAGCTTTCGTCATAATGAACTCTGGGTGAGATCCAAACTGTTTATATATCCACGCTACTGTACTGAGACACTGTATCAGTACAGTAGTGTGAATATTTAGAAAACATCCTGAGAACCAAGTAGTGCACAGTTGGGTATCGAGCTTGATTGAGCATCCCAATGCTCGACTGAGCACGTTGTTTGACGGAGCATGCTCGCTTAACAATACTATGCAGCAATGTATAAAGACTGTGCAGCTACTTAGTACAGAGTCCTCAGACCTCATTCATATGGATGTATGCTCCCCTATAGTCTTATGAAATTGAGATCTTGAATTAAAAGTATCATCAGAAAATGACAATTAAAATTTTTAAAGGAGGATTTACATGCTCGAGGTCCAACTGAGCATGAAGACCGAGATGCATAGCCGCCTGTACATCCCGGTTTTCATGCACAGTTGGATCTCCAGTGTGCAAATCCTCCTTAATCTCCTATACCGGTTAATCGCAGAAGACCATGCTACTGGTGGTGCCGTTCCCAGAGCACTACCACCCAAGATGAGCTCTATGAGTTAAAACTCTACATATTTTATACCAATGCTTGCAGCATTAGGCTATGTGTACCTATTGGTGTCCCTTTCTTTTATAATGCTAATTAATAAAACAGTCAGGAAGCCAGGGGGTGCGGGAAAATAATAAACAAAGTAAACCTACCTATCCTCCTGCCCTGTAGTGCCACTTCCAGGTCCCATTGACAGCCACTGGTGTCCTGCAGCTCTTCCAGCTGCAACATCACGTATACGGCTCGTCCAGCTGCAACATCACGTACCCGGCTCTTCCAGCTGCAACATCACGAACCCGGCTCTTTCAGCTGCAACATCATGTACCTGGCTCTTTAGGCTGCGACATCAAGTACTCGGCTCTTCCAGCTGCAACATCACGTACCCGGCTCTTCCAGCTGCAACATTGCTTAGCCGGCTCTTCCAGCTGCAACATCGCGTAGCCAGCTCTTCCAGCTGCAACATCACGTACCCGGCTCTTCCAGCTGCAACATTGCGTAGCCGGCTTTTCCAGCTGCAACATCGTGTAGCCGGCTCTTGCAGCTGCAACATCAGGTACCCAGCTCTTCCAGCTCCAACAGCACATACCCTGCTCATCCAGCTGCAACATCACATACCCGGCTCTTTCAGCTGTAACATCACGTACCCAGCTCTTCCAGCTGCAACATCACATACCCTGCAGAGTGACTGCCCACTCAGCGAATTAGTGACTGGGATGGGACACTGCCCCAGTCACTGACTGGCTGAGCGGGCAAATTCTCAGCCGGGTCTTGACATTACAACTGGAAGAGACGGGTATGTCATGGGTAAAATTACATCTGGGGGCCGTCAGCGGGATTTGTGAGCAGGGAAGAATGGAGGCACAGGGTACGGGTGAGTTTACGTTGTTTATTATTTTCTCCCAACCCCCCACCTTCCTCCATTTTTTAAATTTGGTAGGACTTCTCCTTTAACATAATGCATCAGTATAGACCTAGTTTTCTTTGTGACACAACCCATTTTACTATTCTAAATACTTAACAGTTTTTGCAGTATATCACCAGCAGGGGGCCCTTGTAGGTATTGTCCAAAGTGGGCAACCCTTTAAAGGACTGGAAAAGCCAGTTTTTCTGTTTGACCATACTGTTATATTAGACCATGTACTGTGCTTGTGTCAACATTTGGCTAAGTGCCCATTGCAAATGATCCGTCACCTGAAACATCACAGTGGTACACACTATGGCTAGGAATATGACGCATTTGTGAATTTGTTGGTTTTACTACTTGCCCCATCTGAATAATAACAGCAGAGAAAGAATGACGGGAATGCCGCAGCCAAACTTTACACGTGTTTAATATAATGATGAATAGGAACCTTTTGCCTCTTAACTCCTTGGATGAATAATGTCTCTGAAGGAATGAACACTATACATTAAACCTATATTGTGGAATTTGCTGAATCATAAAAGCCAACTTGTAGAGATTTAATAATTCCTGGATTAAAATTTCAATGTTTCATACTGACATACGCTGTAAATTCTCACTATGAAATGATTCAGTAGAAGCCAACTATGTAGGGTGGGAGGATGGACGGGGCTTCAATATTCGCCTTATTGACATTATGGAAATCCACAACTTGTAGGAATTTCCCAGAAATATGCACACGTTATCATCACATTCATGTGTGGTTGCTGAACACATCTGGGCGAGATGTCTGGGGGCCCATAAATAGAGGGAGCCCATAGCTTCCCGCTCACATAAACAGGGCTAACAGCTCTATTCTACTTGTCTATGTGCTGTCTAATATTCCATCCATGATGTGGTAATCTTACTTGTTTATTTTCAGGAGATATAAAAAAAACAATATGACTTATTGGGTTGCAATTATTGCTTCTAAAAGGTTTTAAAAGGAGAACTCCGGTGGAAAAAAACTGTTTTCAAATCAGTTGGTGCCAGAAAGTTATACAGATTTGTAATTTACTTCTGTTTAAAAATATCCAGCCTTTCAGTACTTATCAGCTGCTGTATGTCCTGCAGGGAGTGGTATTCTCTTTCCAGTATGACACAGTGCTCTCTGCTGCCACCTCTGTCCATGTCAGGAACTGTCCAGAGCAGGAGACGTTTTCTGTAGGCATTTGCTGTTGCTCTGAACAGTTTCTGTCATGGACAGAGATGGCAGCAGAGAGCACTGTGTCACACTGGAAAGAATACACTTCATAAGGGGCATACAGCAGCTGATGATAAATAGTGCAAGAGTTATGGTTTTTTAAACAGAAGTAATTTACAAATCTGTATAACCATTTTTTTTAATGAAATGTTAAAGAGACTCTGTCAGTAGGTTTAGGCTGTCCTTTCTCAGGGTAGCATAAAGTAGTTACAGAGAAGCAGAGCATAATCAATGTTCTGTGCAGCTGATTCGGAGTATCCTCTTGAATAACCTGGACAATAAGTAGTCCTCTCCATTATGAGAGTGAGCCCAGTAGTCCTGGATATTCATGAGAAGCAGTAAACTCCGCCCACCAGCTGCTGATTGGCAGTTATCTATCCATGCTGTGTATAGGCTGTCAACTGTCAATCAGCATCTGGAGGGTGGGGGAAGGTGTGGGGCAAGAATCCTATTCTCCTGCATATTAGGAGAGCAGCTGAACAGAATGATGTAAGTAATATGCCGATCTGTTTAGCATTTTTGTCACTAGTTTATGCCGCCCTCATTTAAGAGGGCATAAACCTGGTGACAGATTCCCTTTAAGTTTTGTGTCTATGCTAACTTTATATTATGCATTTACTCAGGTTCCCTTTGCCTCATATTTCATTTGATTTAGATAGTCACTGATTCCTAACATACTGTATGTAATTACTTACATATTTTTAAATCACTTCAATTTCTACAGTCTTGGTAACTAGTCATCTCCCTTCTCTGCAATCTGTTTGTCTGCCTGTTGTCAGGGAAAATCTGTCCCAAGTGAACTAGATCAGGACAAACTACAGTTGGGGATTACCATGTACTATGTGCAGACCTAAAGTCTAGATTGTATACCCATAAAGGGAGCCTGTCCCCCTGCTGAAGATGATCTACTCTGTTCCTCAAAGGTAAATCAAGGCTTCCTTCTCATCTCACTGCTGTTCTCTCTCCATATCTCTCAGGTACCACACATGTGCTGGATGCTGCTCCTTACTGATGTGTGCCCACTTATATACACATAATAGATGACCAAACTAACAGAGATGCAAAGCTATTTATTGGTAAATAGCCTATAGAAAGTGTGATATGCAGTGCCCATATGAATAGTACCACAAAATGCCCCAAAGATGGTGCCTCATAGTGTCATATTGTGCTTATATGAATGGTTTAATTCAGTTTCCAAATACTAGTAATAAATAACGTGTGCCTTATTGTTACCTGATTGATGGGACAGATGAGTGCCCTCGTATATAGTGCCTATGTTTCCACAATGTAAATGTTTGGCTATTTGGCAGCCTTCATTTTGAAGCCAAATAACGTGATTATACAAATGACAGCTGTTATTTGGCCTAAAAAATATGTCCGTTAAACAGCCACAGTAACATGTCATGGAAACATAGCCAAATACTCTTACCCATGTGCCTGATCCAGCCCTCTTCTTAGACATCATTATTGAATGTGTTTGTGTATGTTAGCAGTTCATTCACACTATGCTGGAAATCCCAAAAAATTGAATCCTATCAACATTTTGGGGGAAATTTATCAAACTGGTGTAAAGTAGAACTGGCCCAGTTGCCCCTAGCAACCAATCAGATTCCACTTTTCATTCCTCACAGATTCTTTGGAAAATGAAATCTGATTGGTTGCTAGGGGCAACTGAGCCAGTTTCACTTTACACCATGTTTGATAAATCTCCCCCTTTGTTTAAAATAAATGGAGACACTCATTTAATGGTTTGCTGGCACTAATAATGAGAAGAGTTTGGGAGTGTTTACTGTGACGCATTCTGCCAGGAACTGTTTATGTGGGCACTCGCTGGCGGCCCTCTTTTATGGAGTTGGTTGTTGGCTTCGCTGCTTTATGAGGGCACAGGCCGCCTGGCCTTTCTCATAGATGCGGGAAACTGCCGGTAAAAGGAACCAAAACAGGATACCCAATAGATTTAATGAAAATATTTGTTTGCCAGCGCATTTCGACATCGGAATGATGGACATCAGGCATCAATCCAATGTTGAAACATGTTATTAAGAAACAAATATTTTTTTATTAAATATATCAAAATAAGATCCTTCAGAATATTGACTTTTGAGCCAAGGGTGGCGGTATTTCTGACGTTGCGCAGTTTGTGTACCGTTCATGTGGTGCACCACTGTGATTAAACAACGTAGAAACTACAAAGCACCACATTTCATTGATGTTAGAGCTGAATGTTGACTACAAAGGTGCATGAGAGCGGAACGACAAGATACAGTGGAGTAGCTCACCGCCATGAACCAGGGAGCTACCAGACATGTCTAAGAGAACAATTCAGTGTATGGGGCTCTGAAGTAAACTAATGGTTAATGCCCGTCTGCTAACAAAGTTGCAATTTTGATACAAGATTTAGAATTGGCCCCTCTCTGATTGAAATGGATGGACGTTGGCAAAAATCATCTTAGAACAACCTGCGATCATTGCTGGTAGTACACAAGCTGGTGGTGGGATACTTTATGGTCTCGGGAATGTTCTTGTGGCATTCTCTGGGACACTTGCAAAGAGCAGACAAACACGAAGAGGTGGATCCCCCAGATCACCGAGGAGGGCTGACTACAGGTGATCAAACATTGTGAAATCAAACATTTTCGAACATGCAGCATTTGATTCCCCATGCCTTCCCGGTCCGTGGGGAAGGAGGAGAAAGCCCGGGTACTGCCTGGAATTCCCGGATGCAGCCTATAGGGTGTGATCGAACCTAAGATTTCCCGATGTTCGATCATTTCTAGTGCTGACGTCCCTTCTCCAAGGAGCGGAGTATAAGGAGTTCCCGGTTTTCACCAAGGCACGCTGCAAGGCTACTTGGACTTCGCTGTGGGAGACTCTGAGGTCGCTTCCCACCAAGAAGGACCTCGGTAACCACTGACTGCAGAATTGCAGGAATGCTGGAGTCCCATAATAGATGCTTTTCTTCTGGTAGAAGTGTGGGATGCATGCTATAAAATATTTCAGACAGAACTGGGTTGGAGCTGGAAAGGAATGGAGATCCAGATAACTGAAGATCACTTAGAAGTGGCTGGAAGCCAGGTAGTACAGATGTGGATGCTTGGAATCTATACCAACTACTGAGCAAATTGGATGGAGGTGCCCACCATATAAACCCTTTAAGAGAACTTGTCAGAAATGTCCAGAGCCCATGGGCTGGGCTATAAATACAGGACAGCAGGAGCATGTCTGCCACTAGAGGGAGCCCAAACCAGCAGGAGATCAACTGAATGCAAAAATGGTGTCGCAGGAGAAGCAAGCTGGGAGAAAAGGGAGACGATCACAATGCAGTGTGAACCTGAGCAGAAAGGGAGTAACGGACACGGCCGCATGCCATTACACCACTCATCCATGTGAAGGCGCTCTTAACTAATTTTGGTATGAATCCATGCCTGCAGTTCATGTACACCCATACATGCTCATTGTCTTCCCTGGGGCTGATCGGATCTCTCAGCAAGACAAAGCAAGAATTGTCTAATATTGGTTGGAAGAGCATGGACTAAACTACCAAGTACGGCCCTATCCACTAATCCCCAGACCCTATTGAGCATCTCAATGGTTAAGTTGGCTCTATGGATCCTCTAGAGCAGGGATGGGGAACCTTCGGCCCTCCAGCTGTTGCAAAACTACAATTCCCATCATGCCTGGACAGCCAAAGCTTCGCTTTGGCTGTCCAGGCATGATGGGAATTGTAGTTTTGCAACAGCTGGAGGGCTGAAGGTTCCCCATCCCTGCTCTAGAGTCACCATAATGTGACTCCACCGTTTATCTAGAGATGGTACCATATCTTATTCCCAATATAGTAATATAATGAGCTGAAGAGTTACTTGAGAGTATTAATCATACAGCAATAGTTTGGCTTTAATCTTAGATTAGACGGGGGAGATTTATATGCTTCTAATTATCGTTGTGTGGGAGCGGCGTCAGGAGAGCCGGCTGTGTGGTTCCCTCCATTCCTCTCTATCATTGCACTTATTACACTCCGCTTTAATCATCATTTATAATACAACACCGAAGGAAGTTTACAAAATTGAGTGTAACAAATGAGTGAACTGTGTAAAAGGTGAAAAAGAGCAAAGGAATGGTAAGTTTCCGTGTCAGTAAAATGTAAAGCCAGGTGTCAGCAGACAGCATTGTAAACCATGGAGCTGGCTCTGTTTCATTCACTCATAACTTATTATTACAGGTTCTGTACTTTACAGTCCGCCATATGTGCAAAGGAAGATTGTCCAGATTTAGGCAGTACACGGCTGGCGGAGTAGCCATTAATGTAAGAATTAATTATAAAAGCTTTCACACTCCTTGCTAGGATAACTTGCATCTGGCACAAAGATTCTGTTTCCTTTCTTAGCTCTGTATCTGAATACCCTGCCCAATATAGAGAGGTAAGTCAGGGTCCCTATGGTACTCAGCACATGCCTCCCCCCCAACATTTACTATGTCATGTTATCATACATGTCAAAGAAATTATTTGAGATTAGATGTATAGCTAGTGGTGTCTAAGGGATAGACTGATCTTCACAATATAACCCCTTTACAAGGAGCTGAACTTTACTGTAGGGAACCACCAGCTTCCTACCCTAATGTGGTTTCCAATAGCAAAGGCAAATGTATGGTACCGATGGAGCAGGCAGAGCGAGCTGAAGTCAGAGCGAGGGGAATTTGGTCAAAATGGGTAACAATCAGTAGATCAGAGCAGGTAGCAAACAAAGTATGGTCAGGGGCGAGTGGGGTCCGAACTAGAAAACTCAATCAAAAGTTATCATTGCACATTATGGGGTCTATAAAACCTTACTGCTTAGGCAAGGAGGGGGATCCAGATGGTGCCAGAGTATTGGTAAGGGAAGGCGATCAGCAGGGCGCACTGGCCCTTTAAGTGTACAAGAGCCAGCAATTCATAACCTTAGAGTCCTATTACAGGGAGCGATTTTTAACGATTAACGACTACCGATAAACGATCACAAACAAGACTGTTTATCGTTAACCTGAAATCGTTCACCATATTACACAGTATGATGGTCGTTAGTTACGATCGTTATTGCGTTCGTTACTGTGATCGTTTTACTCCATCTGATCCCAGAAAAACAATGGACAATGTGCCATTACACTGAACGATTAGTAAAAAAATGCTAAACTACAGCGAATGAATGTGGAATTACAGCGAACGATTAACAATGATTTTAGGTTCAGATCTAAATCAACGATCAATGACACACAAAATTTTTTTGATCGTTGCCTGCAATTACACAGAACCATTATTATTTAAATTCAAACGATATAAAGATTTTGTGCTCAGTATGATGGTGGCAGGAATAGGCAGCAGCACGGTGAAATCCGGCAGCCATGGTAGCTGGAGCGCCAGAGCGTGACTCATGTTATTGTTATTATTTGATACATTCTGTCTTTCCTCTGCGCTCTCATCCTCTGGTGCACATAAATGACACAGGTAATTTATTTCCCTATTTTATGGCAGAGCGAAGCTCCAGTATAAATGTCTGCTGTAGATCAGTCATAAAACAGTTTACTTACAGGAAAATATACATTGAGCCTTCTGGATTGTTGCAAAGAATCTATACTCTATATTGTCCGCATCAAATGGTGTCCCTGAGAGTACACTGATATTCTTATTTATCTTCTCTGATGTCCTCTGTTTGCTTCTTGCGTAACGGTTTTCTTTCGCCAAGTTTATAGATTGTCAGAAGCAATGTCATGTTCCCTTATTATAATGAATGCATGCAGGATATAGGGGGCAGCATGTAAATATTTGTTATTGGAACATACACAGAACTTGGCAAACAATTCTTTTGTTACAGGACCATGGTTAGACTACTAAAAACGATGACATGATATGAAAAAAAAATTAAGTGAATGTGATAGTAAAAATCTATGACAATGTTCTGCAGCTGCTGTCCTCAGCATACCCCAGATACTAAAGCTGAAAGGCATATAAAGAACAACTCGAGTAAATCGATTTGGCCGGAATTTTACAATACATTCATATTTTGGTTTCGGGTGCATTGCAAAATTTAGGCAATTTATATGGATAGGATGAAGGATCGGGCTTCCCCATACCTGTGCAGTGTCCCGTAGAGATACCGCTTATTACAGCTAGGGCTAGGTTTTCTGCTACCCCAGGGCATATATCAACCCATCAGTAGCCCCCTCCCCCTGGGCCCTTTTAGCAGCATTATGGGCCCCTGGACAGAGCTGGGAACTAGCCCCCCCCTTCCTGCTGACCAACCCCCCCTTAACCTTGTGACCGCTCCAGCCTTCCCAGCAACATCCAAAGCCACCCTACTCCTTTTCCCAGACTGCCCCTAGCCATGCACACAGAATGATTATGATGATGTAGAAAACATGCAGCTTAATAATAGGTACATACACAATCCAGCTCCACCATTATTTGCCCTGTTCCCACACTACCTTCCAACCTTGGTGAGGACAAAAAAGTTAGAAAATTTCCAATTTCACCAGCATGTAACCAATTCTTTAATCTTCATTGGTTTATCAAGACATAAACGTTGAACAGGAGAAGACCACGCATCTTCCCCACCTTCAGGCGAACTGGGGTTACGGTTAACGCATGCCAGGCAGAGGCAAAAATCTGTGCCAAGGGTGCATCCTGGGCATAAAAGTGAGGAAACAACAGATGGGCAGAAAAAATGAGGGAATGTTATAAGCGTGTCTAAAGAGATGAGTTTTTAGAGCAGGCTTGTTGGGTATGAGTCTGAGGTCTTTGGGTAGAGCATTCTAGAGAACTGGTGCAGCACAAGAGAAATCTTGGAAGCGGAAGTAAAAGGTTCTGATTAGAGATGAGCAAAGTGAATCTGGTGAATCAAAATTCGCTGTGAATCAGGACGACAATTCGCTTTGTTCTGTGAAGCAAACACCGGCCAGTTTTTGGGAGGAAAATTTGCAAAAACAAACAAAACAATCAGCTGCAGGCCCCTCTGTGATATCAGCACCTCACCCTCTATATAAGGGGGTTCGGTAACTGTGGTGGCCAGTCGGCTGTGTGTGGAGAAGAGAGTAGGATGGCAGCAGGCAGTTAGAGCAGAGCAGGGAGAGACTAACAGAGCGACATAGGGACAGAGAGGAAAGGATAGGAGGGCTGATTGTGGGGGTTGTTTGTTGTAGCGGCCAACCAAGTGTCCAGTTTACCAAGTAACTGGGTACTTATAGGAATTCACTGGGACTGGTGAAGACACAGTCTATACTACTCACTGGGCACTGTAAACTCCTTGTCTCGGCCGCGGCGGCGTCCCGTGTTCCGGGCCGCCGCCGCGACCGCCTCCTGCCCCATGCAGCAGCCGGTGTCCATAGTCAGGGACCCGGCGCTGCTGTTACTTCGGCCCCGGGGGGCGCCTCACCTCTCCACGTTCCTGTCTGTCGCTGTGCCGGCCGGCGCGCGCGTCCCCGCCTCCTAGGGCGCGCGCGCGCCGGCTGTCTCAGATTTAAAGGGCCAGTCCGCCCTTAATTGGTTAGTTGCACCAATCACTCCCCTATAAATCCCAGCATGCCCTGTCCCTTGGGTTGGAGCCTCTACATGCTTTCCATAGCGTTTGGCCCAGCTCCCTGTTGTTCCTGATTCCTGTCCGCTACCTGGTCCCTAGTCCTTGTTCCTGATCCCTGTCCGCTACCTGGTCCCCACTCCTTGTTCCTGGTTCCTGCTTCCCCGTTATACTTCAGTTCCTGTGTTCTGCCTGTCACGTGCGGTCTCACCTACAGACCATTGCCAGTATCATCTCCTGCCTACGGCTCCTGCTACGCCTCGCCTGCCGTCACCAGCACCGAGCCAGGGGTAGCGACCTGGGGGTCGCCTGCCGCAGCAAGTCCATCCCGCCTTGCGGCGGGCTCTGGTGAAAACCAGCGGCCCCTTAGACTCCGCCCCCTGGTGAGGTTAGTGCCATCGCTGGTGACGGTCCAGTGGATCCACTACTCCAGGCGTTACACTCCTATTGAGTTATATCAATTTACTGCGATCAGTGAATGGAGCGTGCGCCTTACATAATCAGAGCGCGCACTCTACTCATTCTGTGTTATACAAGTTGGGTTTCATTAGATTGGATGATTGACTGGCTGATTTTTTTTTATTGTGATTTTCCAATATTTTTACACTTTATCAAGAACATGCATAAACAAATTCGCCCTTTTTTTAATAGTCCCAATATTGTAGCTACTATAGTTTTGGCTGTTTTTCCTTAAAATTTGTTAAGATTTGATTCGCGGAAATTAACAAATTTGATCCAAAATTTGTTAAGCTGGCGAAACGAATTTCCGTCTGCTTCACTCATATCTAGTTCTGATTATGGAAGATGTTAGTATAAGATGATTCGCAGAACGTAGAGCACAGGTAGGATGGTAGGTTGAGATGAGGGAAGAGATGTATGGAGGTAAAGAATTGTTCACAACTTTATGGGTGAGGGTGAGAAGTTTGAACTGAATTCTGGATTTAATAGGCAACCAGTGGTAAGCACTTCATGTAGAAAAGGACATAACAGTTCTGCACATCCGAATGGGACTGACTTTTGTGTCTGGATATGGTATGTGTTTACTTGTAACAAATGGAAGTGCACTTAAAAAAGTGGAAAAAAAAGTTCATGGTCTTTGATCAATAAAAGCTTTTGTTTGTGTAATTATTTGGAGCTTATTATCAGCCGCTTTCATCTTAAGAAACTATATCCCTTGTTTACTGTAGTAAATAGAGTTCCACTTTACCGCCCGCAAATTATCAGCCTGGTTACCGTGTGCTGATTCAGTGTGTGGAGCGAGGATGGTATCGACAGATCTATTTATAGTCCAGATCTGCTCTGTTCTTTATGTTTCGGTGGCTGAGAAGACGCTGATTAGGTAAATCTTCACACAGGAAATCCCTAAAAAATCAAAGTAAATGTTATACCCACATGTTCAAATAGAATCAATTCACCCAGTTGCCCAGGGCCAAGCGAGTTCAGACTAAAATGCATTGAAATACTTGCGGTGTTAGATAAATGCAAACATATGAAACATGAGTTAAAATCTTTATTAGACTCAATTAAAAAGAAAAAAAAAAAACTTCTGTCAGGTCCTCTCCTCTTCAAAAGCGCCAACAATGAAATCATTATAACGTATGCCGTGTTCACATCTGTACCGGGGGCTTCAGTCATAGATGACGTCATTTTTGACAGGAAAAATTGGGCCTGTCGGGTGTTGCTGGTGTCTGTCATGCGACAGGTCTGGCATTGTGTTGTGGTTTCCTTTTTAGAACAGAAACCCCGACGCAGATGTGAACAGAACCTAACATAGGACTTCTGATTCCAGCTATGGGTATTGGCAGCCAAGCACACATCATATACTGGAGCCATCACATCTGTATGGCATTCATATCCAGCAGGAGGTCTCTGCTAAAAAGCTCCTTGGGGTTAGAATAGGAACAGTGTAACAAGAAGGGTTTCCCAGGTGGAGACAGGGTAGTATCACTTTGGACCATTGGTCAGTAAAGCCTGTTTCAGAGGATACTGCTAGAAATGAGCATGTTGGAGTCAGACCGTTCGGCATTTGAATACCGGTGGCTGAACAAGTTTGGAAAACATGAATACAGCATATGGTTTATGGTTGTATCCATGTTTTCACAGACTTCCTAGGGCTGCATCCAACTTCTTAGGCCACTGGTATTTAAATGCTTAATAGGCAGACTTGAATATGCTTGAGTTGCTCTCATCTCTAGATACCGCAACCAGACTGTTTTGTGTTTAAGAACCTTTGCTGTACTTAGAAGGACAGTTAGGGTATGTGCACATTACAGAATACCGGTAGATCACCCACCGTGGATTCCGCAGCTCGCCCCTGCTCATGGACACTGGGGGACGCGCACATCTCCGCTGGTCCCATAGGCTTCATTCTATAGTTTACCAGATTTCGCCATCCGCCCGAAGAATGAGTGGGTTCATTCTTCGAGCGGACAGCGGAATCTGGCAAACCATAGAATGAAGCCTATGGGACCAGCGGAGATGCCAGAATCTGGCAAACCATAGTCAGAGCCCGCAACCGGGGGTGACCTGCGAAATCTGCGGTGGGTGATCCCCTTGGACTCTGTAGTGTGCACATACCCTGACACAGGAAGCAGCTTAGTTTTTCTTCCTCAACTGGGAGGAGCAATTTTGAACATAACAGGCCCTACTCTCAGGACACCAGAAAAATTACTGGTACTTGGAGTGATTCTCCCCTTAAAGCAGGGTGGAAGTAATGGACAACATGACCACAAAGCTTCCCCCAGACACATCTCCAGCTGACACATATCTTCACCACATCTGTAGCACAAAACACTGCTGCCGCTTGGCCTCCAACAGTCTTCAGTACTAGCCTTGTGTTTAGCCCTTTTAGCTGTGTCTCCACCACAACAACAGCCGCCTATTCTGTAGACAATAGGAAATTTAATAAAGAAGTCATACTTACCCCTGCCAGGCTCCTGCAGCTCCCGATCCGGTGACATCCCGTCTCGGCTCAGAAATGTGCAGTGAGCCAGTGACTGGGGCAGGACACTGCTGCAGTCACTGACTGGCTGGGTGGATAATTCCTGCCGGGATGTGACAATGCAGGACGCTGGGAAACACTGAGGACGAGAGGCCGTCAGAGAGCTGGTGACACTGTGCTTTAAAGGCATAGGAAAGGGTAAATATAGCTTTTTTATTAAGTTCCTCATGCCAACCTTAGATTTTTAGATTTGGCCAGAGTTTTCCTTTGAAGTAAAGAAGGATCTGGAGCACCTTAACATTATTTAGGCCTCAGTGTCTGGGACTGCATGGGCTACAGTAACTCCTATAAAGAGAGGATTCTCCAGAACACCATTTCTAGTTCAACTTTACTCGAACAAGAGAAGTTGATATAGAAACAGAGATAGGAGACTTTGGGGTAAATATGTACAGCAACTCCATAGCACATGTAGAACCTTCAAGGGCTTCAGGCTGTGCCTTAATACTTTGTGGGTGCCACATCAGAGAAGTACCAAAGGACCTGCACTTCACAGTAGGAGTTGCATCAGTGAGTACAATGTTTTCTGGAAGTCATCAGTGTGCACCTTGAGTGAAGAAGCAAAGTTACAGGAAATTCCATACTCTACCTCGCTTTTTTGCCAAGGGATGACCATCACTTCATGTATTATTTCTCAAGTTTTTGCCAAGTTTTCTGAGCAAACTGTATTGCCTTCCACTCATCTTGTGTCCGGCTGATTAATTGCACACATAACATCAAGTGTGATAAGTCCGTGGTATTAATAAGGCCCATGTATATACAGTCTGCCTTAAAGGGAACCTCTCATTACTTTAACGCAGCCAGAACCACAAATAATCTTGATGGTCCCTGGTGGCTTCTCCCTGCCTCACCTATAGATCTTTCTTGATACACAAACAAGGAAAGATTTATAAAGTTGGTGTGGAGGGGGGCTGTCTGGTTGAGGCAGCATGAAATGTATGACAGGTTCCCTTTAAATTACTCTTTGACTGCCTACAGCCACAATTGGAAGAAGAAGGAGCTTTACTGCATGATATTCTATATTATATTAGTTGTAATGAAAAATGGTATGCAGTAACTTCCTAATCTTCATGTAGGGGCTGTTCACTCCTGCGCCTTGGAAAGTGGCGTGAAGAATACAAAATGTTACAAAGTTTCATGCAATATGCAAATTAACTCTCCAGAAGAAAAAAACCTGTCTGTCTAGTGCCTTCTTTTTCCTATAATTTAATGTCTGACCTATTAAGGAGCACTAGAAAGAAGCCTTTTTACCCAGAAGACATCTAATTTGCATATTTTTTTCCCAGTGGGCTTTGCCTGGCTATTTATGATAGCTGGCGGTCTCCTCAAGGAGAATCAGTACCCTTTGAAATCTATATTTTAAAACATCAGTTACTTACCTACAGTCATTCTAATTCCATGTTTAATACAAGTTGTTCATATATCGTCTATCACAGGGTAAAACTATTAAAATTCATCACATTCAAAATACAATGTAGTGTTAGGGTGACCTGTCCTCGTAAGAACAGGGGATGTTGTTTTTATTCAGGAATTTGAAGTTTTCAGCATGTAACAGAAAAATTGTGCTCTGAGGCATTTACTGGCATCAGCAAATAAATCATGTTTTCTGTCGTGAACGTTTATCAAGAATTTCCGGAGAAATTTGCAGACTCGACTAAAAATTTCCAGCTTACAATAAAAATATGTGACAATGGAACAAGTTATGATGTTACCGGGAGTAGCAATGATGCTGGATGGGATTAAAGGGGAGCTACGACTTCAGACACAAACACAAGATGGTCAAGGTGATGGTAGTGTGGGTAACCCAGTTGGACAGTATATACTTTAATAATTGACTATTAAATTCAGTGTATGCTAATGGTCCTTGAAACCCAGTGCCCTATTTGATTCAGCTCTAAGGGTACTATTACATGAAGCGATTATCGGACGTACTTTGACCATTGAGGCCAAGAATTGGCTGCTTACAGTGCATAGTGATGTCTGTGGGGCAATTCCTCCAGGGATCTTGGAGTACACCAAAAAGTCTCATTAGCATACGAGATAAACTCATGGAAACCTAACCTCATCCTCAGCTCCTGGTGCGCTATAGATACTTCTAACTGGCCGATAATTTCCCTTTAATCGTAGAAATTTACTTCAGGATCAAAAATATTTGTCTCCTTAAGGGCTTAGGTTAGAGAATAATCTTAAAGAAATACAAGTACAATATAGTACTAGTAATAAAGTGTACTGTATAAAGATAGGATAGTCAGGCTTTACATTTTGTATTTATTTGTTTTCACTAAAGTTTGGAGCAGACCTGTGGATGACCTGTTCTTTCAACTTATCCCAGCTACAATAACGGGACAGGAGCTCCCTCTTCCTACATTGTTTCACCTATGTTATTCTCTTTTTTCCTTGTGAATATGCCTATTGCTTTTTGATCTCTGTTTCAAGTAGTACTGTCCAAGTCTGGTGGACATCTGTTTTACTCACTAACCTTCTCCCGCCCTTCTTTTATAGTGTTTATGTTTATACTAGTTTTGTTTTCCAAGTATTTCCCCAAATCTTCTGTGTTTACTTACCTTTATGTTCTTTTATTGCATTTGAGTATTTCCCCTAATCTTCTGTGTTTACATACATGTATGTTCCTTTATTGCATCTGTTGCTTTGTTTTATCTTAAAGCGAATGTACCACTAGGTACATCGCTTTGGGATTTTTACATTAACGAATCTGTGTCGGCACGGGGATCCTGGTAGCACAGTACTTTTTTTGAATCACCACCGGTTCCTGTGCATGCCACCTATTCCTGAGCACAAGCATGGAGCACTGGGGGCAGACTTGCCGATCCCCAATGTGACAAAACCCCCTCCTCTCTGTGAAAAAACAATGGAGGTGCGTCACAGAGGGGAGATTGCCACCATGGGGGCCAGCGGGTCTGCCCCAGTCCTCTGGAATAGACTGGCGCTGTGCAAGGGAACCGGGCAAGATGGTGCTGATTAGAGATGAGCAAACCGGTTCAGACGGTATGAGATCCAGTTCAAATTTTTCCAGAAATCCGAGTCCGATCGGATTTAAATTTTTTTCTTTTCTTGCTTTTTAAAATGGCAGCCGCCATTCTAGAAAGCAGGAAGTGTTCCGGGCGGGAAAAGCGCTTTCCCATGATGCCCGGAACACATCCAATCAGCAAGGATCTTGCACTAGCCCACCCCCTGTGTGACGTCGGTATTGCTTTAAGAGGAGCGGTCACATGACCGCATGAGGCAGTCTGCACAGAGAGAGGAAGGAGGTTGTTACTGGCTGCAGTGCACACAGCTCGTGATTATCAAAACGCTGCTGGTGCTGCTGCTGCTGTTGTGTACTACAGACTACTGAGAAGATATTGTAGGAAAGGAAAGGAAAGATTAGGAAAGCGGAGAGGAGAAACATCTAGCGATTGAGAGAGAGAAATATAGAGAGGGCAAAAGATAGATAGATTAGGCATAGGACAGCAAAGGGTGCAATGAACAAAAACGTGCTCTACAGATATACAAGTCCTATACTTCTGATGTGTAGATCACATCCGTATTATCCTGACAGACAAAAATACCTGGTGCAGGTGTAAAGCATAAACGTCTTTAAAAAAGTGCTATACATATAGACAATTTCTATACTTGGACCCTTCTGATAGTGTGTATATCACATCCGTCTTATCCTGACAGACATCCTGCATAGACCCAGTAATGGTGAATTTCCTGCATAGACCCTGTAATGGTGAATATTGAAGTCTAAAAAAAAATTGAGCTATCGAAAAGATAATGATTTTACTGACATGTAGAGCCCTAAATTCAACCAAATACACTACCCCCGTATCATATAGATGCTTTAAACTATGAAATCCGAAGAAATCCGAAATTCGGCCGAACCAAACTTTCCGAAATAATCCGGAAGTCCGGTCGGAACTCTAGTGCTGATCCGTTAATGTAAAAAGCCCAAAGTGATGTACCTGGTGGTATGTTCCCTTTAACATTAAGGCTATAATCTCACACAGTATTTTGGTCATAATTTTTTCAACCAAAACCAGGAGTGGATGGAAAACACAGAAACTTTGGAAATTTTTCCATTATAGTTTATCTCTGCGGTTCCACTCCAGAATTTGGCTACAAATACTGACCAAAACACTGACAAAAACACTGACCAAAATACTATATTGACATAGCCTTAAAGTGTTTGCGATTGGTATGGTATTACCCATAATGTTTAATATTTCATTTCATATCTTTCAATTTCAAGGCAAGATAACAAGTTCCATTGATTTAAAAACTAAATCAGAGCCTATTCTGCAGCGATTTACGTACATTTATTCTTCAAAAATTCCCCCTGCAAACCCTACAGACAGGGGCGTAGCTAGGATTCACGGGGCCCCATAGCAAAAATTTTTAAGGCCCCCCGCCCATATTTTTCGCTTTATAGGACGCGCCTTTTGATAAGACGCACCCCTGATTTTAGGGGGGAAAATAGAAAAAAAATATTTTGCTTATTGTCACAGTTTGGAGATAGCAGCAGTGTAATTGGTGCCAATCCCCCCATATAGTGCCCCACATAGTAGCCAATGCCCCCATAATATAGTGCTCCCCATATAGTAGCCAATGCCCCCACATAGTGCCCCTACATAGTAGCCAATACCCCCACATAGTAGCCAATGCCCCCATATAGTATCCAATACCCCCACATAGTAGCCAATGCCCCCATATAGTGCCCCCCATATAGTAGCCAATGCCCCCATATAGTGCCCCCCATATAGTAGCCAATGCCCCCATATAGTAGCCAATACCCCCACATAGTAGCCAATGCCCCCATATAGTGCCCCCCATATAGTAGCCAATGCCCCCATACAGTAGCCAATGCCGCCATATAGTAGCCAATGCCCCCATACAGTGCCCCCATAGAAGACAGTGCCCCCCATAGTAGCCAATGCCCCCATACAGTGCCCCCATAGAAGACAGTGCCCCCATAGTAGCCAATGCCCCCAGACAGTAGCCAATGCCCCATATAGTGCCCCCATAGTAGCCCCCCTGCGACCAGAAAAACAACAAACAGGCTACTCACCTGTCCGCCGGCCCCAGCAGCTCCTCTCCCGACACTCCGGTCTCCCGTCATCCTCATCTGCCGCTGCAGAACACTTCCGGGACACAGGCAGCGTCTCTGTACCCCGCTGCCTGTGCCGGAGGATGACGGGAGACCGGAGTGTCGGGAGAGGAGCTGCTGGGGCCGGCGGACAGGTGAGTAGGACAGCGATCCCCTCCGCCTGCCCAGCCCGCCCCCTCCATCGCCGCTTAGCCGTTCAGGAGCCCAGGAAAGTGCTGCTCATTGCACTTTCCCGGGCTTCTGATCGGCTCAGCTGAGCGGCCATAGAAGGGGCGGGCGGGGCGGGCGGGCGGGCGGGGGGATGGCTCAGGGCCGCTCACTATGCATATGCATAGTGAGCGGCAATACAGGGGGCGGGGGCATGTTTTAACGCGGGGGCCCGGGCCCCCTGAACCCCCGGGCCCCATAGCGACGGCGTACCCTGCCCCCATGGTAGCTACGCCAGTGCCTACAGATGTTTTTTCACGGTAACAGACAACAAATAAACCTTGTGTAGTCTGATCTTGCAGTTCAGAGCAGTAGCAAATCTCCATAGAAAACCCTCTCCTGCTCTGAACAGTTCCTGTTACAGACAGAGGTGGCAGCAGAGAGCACTGTGTCAGACTGGAAAGAATGCACCACTTCATACAGCAGCTGATAAGTACTGAAATACAAGATTATTTTAACAGCCTTATAATGGAGCATGTATATAGAGATCGCAGGGAGCCAGAGAGAGAGAAGCACACATCTATTTCATTGTTTGACATGTGCAGATCTTGTTTCCAGAAGAGTACAAGGCAGGAGAGGTAACAGGTTAATGCACAAAGGCGAGCGGTCGTGTTATGCTGGATGATGCTCGGGATGTAATGGAATATTTGGATTGAAGCATTGCCTAAAGAGAACATTTGTTCCATTTTTCTACGTTCTTGCGTCTATGGCAAAATAAGACATCTGACTGTTTTCTTATTTCACTGAGGTCAGTGGAAAAGGGCACCTGACAGAGAGAGATACAATCTTGTCCACTTCCAGTATCCAGGAAACAAATTGTTTGCAGAGGCCTTTGCTAGTTTAGCCCTGTAGCGATGAGAGAGCATGCAAAGCAAAACTACAGCAAGCCAAACTTACATGTCTCACCCAAAATATATTTAAAGGTGCGCTACAAGTTAAAGGGGGGGACATTATTTGCCTGCTTTCCTCCCTATCTATAGCCTATGTAAGTTGCCCACCATGTATGCTCTCCCCACTGTACACAGTCTAAGGCTTACAGGGCAGGATGACTCTCTGAGATTGCAAAACTCCTATACTGTATATGAAGCACCTTGGAAATTAACAATGAAAGAACCTGGGTATAGCTGGTATTTTGTATGACCAAGTTGCTCAATTTCACTTAAAGTGTCAGTGTTGTTATAGATTTCAAAATCTAAATCAGCAGTAGATGTAATATAAAGGAAGTTTGCAATATACATTCATTATTTTTGTTGTTATCATGCTGTAACAAAGCTGTACTTACCAGAAATCCAGGTCCAGTCTTCTAAAGGCAGATTTTCTGGATGAAAAAAAAACAGACTAAACCCAGGAATTCCAGCCAGTATAGAGAGTCACGGCTCAATGTGGCGTTATTCTCTCCGCCACAGTTTGGTTTAGCTGTTTTGTTTTTAAACAACATAAACTTAATCTGATGTATCCATTCAACGCCCCATTCATTTCTATGTATTTTTATTCTGCTCCCTTTGCCATAGTTGTGCTCTGTTTGCAAGTATTCCGTTAGTGTTCCATTTTTTTGAACAGGAAAAAAAATCCTGCACGCACCATTTTTTTTCTCCATTCAAAAAAACGGAACATGAATGTAAAGTGCACTTCCGTTTTTTGTTGTTGTTACATTGTAGTAATTGAGGACAGATCTAAACAGAAGGTATTTCCATTCACTTTAATCCATGTTCACTAATATATCTGTTTTATGGAGAAAAATGGATGCAAAAACGGATGTACTGTAATTGTGTGCGTCCATTTGGATCCGTTTTTCCACTGACTTCTATTATAAAATTAAGAGATAGCAACAGATTCTTTTTTTTTTAGCGTCCACAAAAACGTGGTTGACTATGTATTTCTGTATGTTAAAAGTAATAATTTAAAAATGGGTCTGTTAGGCTAGGTTCACACTGCGTTTTCAGCATCCGTTTAACGGATCCGATTTTTTAACGTCCAGAAAAATAGAGTCAGCAACGTTTTTTGGTCTGTTTTGGTCCGCCAAAAAAAACGGATCCGTTTTTTTTATAATGGAAGTCAATGGAAAAACGGATGCACACAAATGAATCCGTTTTTTGCAATCCGTTTTTCATGCGTTTTTTGCAAAAAACGGATGCGTTAAACGGATGCTGAAAACGCAGTGTGAACCTAGCCTTAGACTGGTTTTTGAAGTTTGTTTTATGGGGAAAATGTATGCAAAAACATACAGTATGCAATTGTGTGTATTCCCCTGTATCTGTTTTTTCCATTGTCTTTCATTATAAAAAAAATCTTTTTTTTTTTTTGGGGGTACACAAAAATGTGGTTTACCACGTTTTTCTGTACGTTAAAAGTAAGATTTAAAAATTGATTGGTTAAATGGACTGCAAAAACCCAGTGTGACCCCAGCCTTAGTTGATCTGCACCTTTGCAGACTTCTGCAGTAGACTGCCCAGGTTTGTTTTGGCCCCTTAGGTGTCTGGAGACATGCGATTTCCAGGGCTCTATGGATACTGATGGCCAAGGGTGCAGCGTTGTAAACAAAGATTGGCAGGCGACCAGTGACCTGTCAGCATAGGAGCAGCAGGGAATTGAAATAATAAGTAAACAGTTTATTTTAACACATATACAGTTCATTTGTTTTCTTAAAGTCTAAAGAGGAGCGCCTTATATAGAGTACCGGCAAAGCCCTGTTCATATCTTGTTATTGACATTTATGGTGGACAATGGAAAAGCTCCTGACAAATATGCTATAGGTGATTGAAGTCACTGTATGGCACCCACTGAACACATAAGTCAACTTTCATAGCTTTTCATGACAAAGCCCTTAAATTGCTACCGTTGCTTTACTGATGAAATTGAAATTAGAACAAATCAGATCAATTTCAGATTTTTTGCGATTCAGGTGACCACTATATGATCAATAGAGAATCAATGGGTAAATGCTGGTCCAGGCCTGGTCACAGGCAGGAGTCAGGAGCAGTGAGTATTTTTTGTAACACCCCACAGCGGTGCAGAAACCTTTATAATATCTACAGGAATCTCTGATCCTCAACAGGGAGGTAAGATACGTATGCCTCCTGCTCAGTATACAGATTCCTAGACACCCTAGTATATGGTGCTATGGAAGTGT